>NC_052485.1:8758467-8845165 GCF_009730915.1 Dioscorea cayenensis subsp. rotundata | reverse complement strand
ATCAGAGAATTTCTAGTAACAAGTAAAGCACTGTTATTAATTATTAACAACTCATTTAGAAGCATGTTTTATAACAAAGATACATTGCCACAAACATTAACACTAGCACCCCACACATATGGAAACCAAGTGGTCTAATAAACAAATATAGTTATAGTCACCTCTAGGTTGATGATTAATGATAGATAACAAAACAAGAGACACAATAGTTCATTTATCGGTAATTCCACCTCTTTGTAAACCATTGAGGTGGGTGAATATCTCTATTCAGGTAGTCGCATGAGTCTACATGCTCATGTCCTACGTGGTTTGGTAGGTGGATTACGTCATCGGATATAGAAATCAGCGACTCTTACGTAGTTGAAGGCGGAGTGTTCAGGTTTGTAGCAAAATATAATTGGTGTGGTAATTATCTACAAACTTCTTAGAAAAACTATTACGATTGACTCTATTTACTTCATTCCATTGATATATGAGGTTGATACTCAAATAGATTCTGCATGAAGTCCATCCTTGAAGCCATTGAGTATGTATTAGGCTAAATGAAGCAATTCCTAGTTGATGAGATGCCTGCTGATGGAGCTGTCAACTCGGGCCGATAGAAGTGGCTTCAAACTTCATTCTGTTGTTGATACAAACTAGATTCACCTGTACGGAAGGATGAGAACCACACGTGATGTGACGCCTTTGGTGGTGAGGAGACTTTTATGGTGGAACATCAACATTGGCACCATAAAGGTGCGCGACTGGAGCCGGAAGAACGTTATCCCTTCTACGAGGATCTAGTCGGTCATGGTATGATGATAAAATGATTATAGTATTGGTGGTGTCCAGTACATAATACGGCTTCATGACATTGTATGTTCCCCAGCTATGACATAAATATTAAAGCACAACGATAGTGCTTCCTTTTCTCTTTAATATCCAATCCACCTAGTACGCAGGTTATCTATCAGTCCGCGTCTACTCTACCACAAAGGTCAGGATCGCGAGTTGGTACAATATTGGCTAGTAGCTTGCGGGATACCTTGAGTGAATCTAAATCTTCTTGTCTTGTTACCATCTCTGCTTTGGTGCCACTCAACAACTTCAAAACAAATTAATGATGTTAATGTGGTCCACAATAATCTATCATCCTCATAAATTTCAAAGTGGGACCTCGTCCATTGTGTGTGTGTGTGTGTGTGTGTGTGTGTGTGTTATTATAATCTCCATCCATATCATACACCCTCCATATAAATTGTTTAAATTTCTTTTTAAAAGGTAAGCAGTAATTATCAATGTAAAAAGTTATGTATATAATTTTTATATTTTTTTTATAAATTACATGTTGCATTTCCAATCGATCGATTAGTTGTCTATACACCCTAATGTTATGGTTGTTACTATGTCTATCATTGTCCACTTGAATGTGTGTCCACCTGACAAGAAGAATGGATTAGCATACAATTTAGTACTTGGCTAAAAAATGTGCATTCACTAAAAAAATGTTCTTACCTATGAGCTAGAGGAAAGTACACGTTGGATTGAGTTCTTGAAGATATGTTAGAAATTCTATACTATGTTCATGACTGAAGTAGTATCATGGATCCACTAATATTCTTCATATCCTTATTCCATGCATAACATAGGGAGTGATATAGGGTTACTAGGCATACTAATCCCCAACTGTATCTTTCGGCTTCTTTGAAGCCCACAAAAGTGGTAACCATTTCAAATAAACTCTATTGTGTGACATGTTCCGCATTAGAACACAACCAATGAGCCTTATTATATAAGCACAAGCGCATCAACTATTTCTTGGTGCGAAGTATGGATTATTATTGTTTACTCTTTTCTTTGCTCATGAGGGAGAACAACAATGACCAACTCCTCACAAAGATGAATTCGTAAGCTAGATATTTGTCTAATGACTTCATTGTCATTAATGGGTAAGCCCATTAGCAATGCCACATCCTCGAGTGTAATTATTGCTTCACCACAAGTCAAATGAAATGTGTGTGTTCATAACATCATTTCTCTGTAATGCATTGATAAGATCATAATAAATCTAAAAATGATGAATTTGGATTGCATACCAAAACCCTGCTTCTCTTCAAATGCCTGTGATTTAAGTAGGTGGCTCATAAATAGAAATATGTCTACACCTTACAACTCGATCAAGCTATAAAAAATATAAATTAATTAATTTGAAAATAAATAATGAAAATAAAAAATAAAATATGATTATATCAAATAATTAGCAATGAGAAATAGCAATGAGCATTAAGAAAGATCATCTACCAAACATTTTGTAAGCAACAAATTAAGCATTGAATTTACTATGTTTAGACATTTAAAAATAAAATTAGAGGCACTGAATTTAGTATGTTTAGAATTTAAAAATAAAATAAGAGTCACAAAGATGAATAAGATATAAGGTATGAAACTAGGCATTCTATCAAACACATTCTTGACATTCTATCAAAAACTTTGTTAGCATTCTATCAAACACATTTATATCAAAGGATTTGTTAGCATTCTATTATTCACTTTCTTTCAGGCATTCTATCAAACCCTTTGTAAACATTTTATCAAACACTTTCTCCTAGGCATTTTATCAAACACTTTGTTGGCATTCTACAAATTAGTTTCTCTTAGGAATTCTATAATAATCTACTTTGTATTATACATCAAAATATAATATCTACTAATTTATAAACTATCAAAATAATAAAATAACATATTTACAAACAAGAGCTATATACCACCTCATCAATCTAACATAACAACATTACATGTAATATAAATTTATCTAAAATAATTACATGAAATATTTACTAAAGCAAATACCTTCTCTGACAAAATTGAAGAGATGTGCTCATTTTGATGCCATAATAATGTCATTTAAAAAGAAAGGATAAAATAGGAGGAAGAGAAAAAGAGAGGAAGATATGGGAATGGTAAGTGTGATAAGTTGTTATAGTTAAATGGAGTTGTGAGAATGAGTTTGAATTAAAAAAATTTAACGGACCAATGTGTAAAAATTTCATGTAAAAAAAACATGGTTAAAAAATTTAAAAAAAAAAAGAAAAAGAAAAAACTTTATCCTTTTTCAATAAGACAAATGAACATGAATATTGGTTACATGCATTTGTCCGCACTTTGGTAAGTAAAAGCCTAAGTGCGCAGACCGGTGAATATTTTAAAAAATATAATATTTTAAAAAAACCTAATTCCTAAGTTATATTGAAGGGAATATGCCTGATCTCTATTTAGTGGAGAAGGTACTAATGTAGTTGGAATGTAAATTTAATTAGGTTGGAATCATCCACTAATGATTATTATTTTTACTTAAATATCCTTACTTAATAGGTGTCAAATAGATTAAAGTTTATAACAATGCAAATATAAAGTTATTTAATATAAACATTTGTAATTATTAGACAATCTATATATATGTATATCTATACATTAAAGAAGCAAATATGAATGACACGTGTCAAGCTACCATGAAAAGTTTTCCCACCAAAATCATATAATATTATAATAATATAGAAATATGTGTAATATAAGATATTAGATTAATTTATATTGTTTTAAAACTTTTTAAAATAGGAATAGATTATTTTTTTTCATGATTTATATGATTTTGGAGGAAAACTTTGCATGGTAGCTTGACATATGTCACCCATGTTTACTACTTTAATATGTACTAGTAAGGTGGCCCGCGCTAACGCTGCAGATATATTTAAATATATACATAAATTTTTTTCATAAATTAGATTCAATAAAGATAAATAACGTCTAATAATAATAAAACTTGGTATACATTGTATTTTAAAATAAATACATGTGTAAAGTTTTTCCATAAATAGGTTCTAAGATAATATTGGAGAAAAAAATTCAAACATTGTTATAATTGACAAAATACTGCTTAAAACACCATATTTACATTTTTCATGAAGAAAATCAAACAAAAAAAATCTTAAATTCCTCACATCTTTTAATATTCTTCTCTTCATTTAAATAGTACAAACAAAACACTAAAAAACTCAAATTTTTTATCAAAATTCAAGCAAACATATGTAATTTTTTTTTTTAAAAAAAAGAAAATATCGAAGACACCGAATGTGTGAACACCATTGGTGATGGCGAAGCCGACTTACGGGGGGAGGATGATGTTCCAGTGGAGTTTCTTACATTTGTTCTCACGTTTAAATATTTTTCCAAGTGTATTTTTATTTGAAATTATGAACAACAGTGTCGGCATCATCGCAAATATTAACTGCATTATAATGTATTTTTATTTCCTTCAGTATTACTTTAAATTGCACGGTAACAAAGACAGGATTTTGATTTTCCATTTTCTTTAATTTTTACCTGCAAATAAATCCAACAATCACAATGTTATAACAATTATAAATGAAAAAATAATAATAATGTAAAAAAATTATTTAGGTTTTTAACATAAAACAAATAAAGAAAATATGTTCATTTTAATCTATTTAGTTTAAAAAAGCAATAAAAATATTTTTAAAAAATGTATCCAAATATAACATCAGGTTTTATAAATGGAAAATTTTAAATTAACTAAGAATATATGCATACCTCGCTTAGTATTGTTTTATACTTTGTTGCAAAGTGATGAATGGATTCCTTGATTATATATATAGAAAGATTTGGTAAGTTTTTAATCATTAATTTTTTTAATAGCATCACTATTTAATCAAGTGTGTACATTTGTGTTAATTATGCAAAATAGGCATATTGTGTTAAATAGTTATTGGCTTTTGTAACCTATATTAATAAAGCCAAAAAAAAACAAAATATGTCCATGTTTAAACTATTTAGTTTACAAAAAAAATATTAAAAATATTAAAAAAGTATCCAAATGTAACATTAAGTTTTATAAATGAAAAATTTTAAACTAATTAAGAATATTTGCATACCTGGCTTAGTATTGTTTTTTTGTTTGTTGCAAAGTGATGAATGGATTCCTTGATTATAAATAAAAAAAAAATTTGGAAAGTTTTTAATTATTAATTTTTAAAATAGCATCATTGTTTAATCATGTGTGTACATTTGTGCTAAATGAATAAAAAATAGTCATCTTGTGTTAAATAGTTGACTTTTGTAACATATATATATTAATAAAGCCACCATAACCCATATTAATTAGCCTCTATCATTACTTTGCCATGAATGCATCTTGGCCATTTATAGATTGGACCATGCTTTGACACTGATACATTATATATAATAATAAGCTTACAGTTCTAAATGCATAATTAGCCATAGTTTGGACCATGCTTTACATGTGAATGTGACACTCCACTATATATACCAATATTAATAAAGCTATCCTAACCCATATTAATTAGCCTTTATCATTACTTTGGCATGAATACATCCATGGACATGTATAGATTGGACCATGCTTTGACATTGATACATTATATATAATAATAAGCCTACAGTTCTAAATGCATCATTGGCCTTAGTTTGGACCATGCTTTGAAATGTGAATGTCACACTCCATTATATATAATAATAATAATAATAATAATAATAATAATAATAATAATAATAATAATAATAATAATTCTACATTTCTACAAAGAAAGAAAACCACGTGTCAATCATTGGGATTATTAGGGGATAGAATTAACATTATGTATAAATACAGATATAAATATATTGGTGAAGGATAAAATGGGCATTTCATGCCCATTCCCCTCCCATCCTCTCCATTCCCCCCAAAATGGGTGGAATGATGATTATTCCACATGTGGTGATGAGATACCAAGCCTTGGGGTGATAATTACCCCCACATGCATACCCAAACGTCCTTTATTAACATGGTAATGATAATGAAAATGAGAATGAAAAGGTGGTTGGTTAAAAAGAATAAATATTAAGAATGGGAAAAGTGGAATAGGGAATTGTATGAAAATTACTTTAATGACATTAATATAAGCAGTAATATCTTAATATATAAAATAATTGCATATGTTTACATTTAATAAATAACATTACATGCTTTTAAATATTTGTAATATATCTAATCTTTGTAATTATTATAATTAAATATCTGCAATAAATAATTTATTTTAACCATTATCCACTTTAATTATTATAATTAATCAGTTTAAATGTCATAGTTATTATTGTTTGAATTATTTTATTATTGTACATGAATATTTAAAATTAATACTTCATTTTAACTAGGTATTAAATTTAATCATTACACAGTTAGTTTCACATTAAATTACTTTCAACTATTACCCACATGGATTATTAATATAATTAAATATTTATATGTAATAAATAGAATGGATAATGTTAGTAAATATCACAAAATAATATAACACCATCAGAGGCATGCGGAAGCAAGAATAAAATTACGATCTCATCTAATTGTTTTAATGAACACTATAAATTTAATTAAAAGGTCAAGAAAATTACCTCTCGATGTTCAGAACCTTTCTTTTCATGTGCCAAATTTGTCACTCGGATTGTCTTAGATCTTCTAGTGCCGAACGAAAGTCTCATGCCTCTAGATCACTCACTGGAATTGAGAAATAGTCTCCTTTTCTTCTCCAAATAGCTGCTAGGGTTAGAGAGGGAGAGAGATTGGGGATTTTTCTCACCAGAGAATCAATTGATTCTTTCTAGGGTTAGAGAGAATTCATATTTATAGAGACTTCATAAAATATGATAAATATTATTCTATTATGAAGTCCTATTAAAAATATAAAGCTTCATAACATGGTAAATATTATTATTGAAGTTTTATTAGAAATATGAGTCCTAATGTAACTAAAGCCAGTTTTGTCTTCAAGTCGTTATTATTTTGATTAATTATTCAACTCTATTGAATTTTAATTAAAATTTAAACTTAATACAAAAACTCTAGATCAATTTACAATTTCACTTATCCATGAAGTAAATTATAAATTGGCAATTTTACCCATACACTCAAAAAGAACTGAACCTTAATTTCTTTAAGCGTGACTCTATAAGTTCGTTTTGATTGGCAATAGAAGGATACCAAAGGATGTGGGTAACATCTAGCTTGCCCCGTGGCCCCACGTCGTATCCCAATTGAACACGAATAAATAGATCATTACGAAACTTTTCGATTATGATCACCATATGTGTATAAACCCTTCATTCTTGAATCCTAATCAAGTGAGAGTCATGGTAATTGTGTAACTCACTAAACTCGAATCTATGCAAATAACCATAGTAGAGGAATGTTACCAAACTGCCCTTCATGTCCCACATGTTAGTTTGACTATCTTAGCCAGCATCTTCTAATCTCACATACTTATAATCGCATAGGATACTAACTCGTTTACTTTTGAGAAAACGAATTTCTTATTGGTGATCACTCACAACAATGATTTGCCCAACATAGTCGTACTTCGAGGTCAGCCTTACCAAAAGGTAAACTAAGCCTAATGACTCTAGTAACAAACTAGACGTCACAAGCACATTGTGATCATAATACCTTAAGTCTAAGGTCAACTCATATGATCATAACCAACAATCCTAATCATTGATTATCACAGAGTAAAACGCATGTGATTGGATCGTTGTGAGTCATGTTTGGATACATCATTCCAGTGATGTATTTATGACATATGCTCCCACCATCCCCTAGTGTTCAACTAGCACTCTTTGTTAAAGTATATATCATACAAATCCTTACGAAACATTAATGCCCAATTAAAGATTCTCCAATTTGTGAACTATTTAAGTGTATAAGTACAAAACCCTTCTTGAGTAGAAGGTTTAACTTAATACACATGGACTATAATGTTGAAGACTAATTAAAAATGCCATCACAATATTTATACAAATATCATAATAAATGCCTTTTAATTATAATAAGAATGTATAATACAAACGAAATGCCCTAACAGATATCACATTGGCAGGACTTTGGCATAAATAAACTTTGAAAATTTTAAGTTTTTTCTCATTAACTAATATACATCTATGAATGGGGAAAACTAAACACATGATCTAACAATATCTATGGGGAATGTTAAGTCAAATTGCCACAATAGCACATACTACTCTAGTTGCAACTTAACATAGTACAAACTCTCATAAAACAACTCCATTACAAAGTACTCATAATACAACTCCATTACAAAGTACTCATAATACAACTGCATTATAAAATTGCAATCTAACAAACTTAACAAGAGAAACAAGCTCCACATAAGGCAAGTACTACCATAGTCCATAGTCCATAGCAATGTTTTAATAACCGAACCGGTTGTCGAACCGATTAGGCAACCGGTTTCGGTCCAACCAGTTGAACCGGTTGAATCGGCCGGTTCAACCGGATTTATTTATTTTTTCAAATAAATAAATATTTAAAAATTAAAAAACATTAAAAATTAGTAAAAAAATAATTTCAAAAATATGAAAAAATAATAAAAAGATACAAAATTACATATTGCAAAGTTGAATTACCTTTATAAGGTCACAAAGTCTCAACTTTACATAAAATAAAATTTTCAAAATACAAATATACAAGGATACAACTATACAACAAATATTGAAAAATAAAGAATTAAATAAAATATAAGTATACAAGTATACAACAACAATAATAATGATTAAAAAAATAAAAATTAAACCATTCAGATGTTTAATTTAACATTTTAACTTTAATGATTTAATTATTGATTAGTGTAAAATTATAAGTTAATCATGATAAATTAATGATAATAAATTCTAATATATTAATAGTTTTATGCATCTTGCTTTTTATTTTTATTTTTTTTTGACTTTTTTGCCTTTTAAAATTTGGATTGAGTTAATGAGTTTATTAACTTTATTTAAGTTTTTAATTATAAAAAAATAAACTAATTAAATAATTTAAATTCATAAATTAACCCACCGCTCCGGTTCAACCGGTTCACCGGTTAAACCAATTGAACCAGACGGTCCAGTTCTTTAGTGGTTTATATCACTAATCGGGCCGGTTTACCGGCCGATTCTTGGTTAAACCGGTTGAACCGGCCGGTCCAGTCCGTTTTTTAAATCATTGATTCATAGTCCATAGTCCATAAGTCCACAACTCCACAACCACCAAACCTAAAACAATATGCATGCAAAATGTGGCTTACATGTTAGGTGGATAAAATGATATCCTCGCTAAAATTAAATGAAAAAAAAATGTAGCTAGTCATCTGGCAAGTCCCAAAACATGTCGAGTTCATTTTCATCTCTTCGCAAGAATTTTATTACAACTACTGCTTCATCCTGTAATAAACCGCCAACGTTGAAAATGACTTTATTTAGTAATTTTTTCTTTTTTTTTAACCCTTTTCTTTTTTTTATCGACCTCTCTACGAGCACTTCCATGAGAGCAACAGTCTTGGCATTCCAAACTGCACAATCTACCATTGTCTTAAGTCCAAGACCAACTATTTCCAAAGATTATGCTATTTTTTTAGAAATTGTCTCGATAGTTCGGTCATTGGCAAGATCTTTTTTCTTTTGTGACTTTCATGTTGTTGAGGCATTATTTTATGAAGTTATGGGTGATGAAAGGGTAACATGTTCTTGCATGAATAAGAAAAAAATCATCGCTTAGAAGTTGATGGGCTCGTATCCTCCTCAAAACTAGTGTTTTCATGTACATATTGAGTTATATCATCTCCTAAGTCACCCATTGCATTGTCATGCACTCGATCTTTTGTGAAAGCCTAGTCAAGTTCATTGAAAAAGGGAAAAGATTTCCCATAAAGCTTGGCAGTTTCTTTGTGATTCTACATTACAATAAAAAAAGAAAGTCAACATCAAAAGTAACAAAAAAAGACCTCTCCTTAATATGAAATTTAATTATAATAACATTGACATATTCATCATATGAGCTCACATTCACTTGTGTTATTTTCATGGTTCCAAACAAAGCCACTAATGCATAGAAGATCGGCAATAGCTGTAGTTTGTCTCCTTAACAGTTTCACCGGAGACTCAATCTTTGCCATGACCTTCAGTGTAGTCTGTGGGATATTTTCCTTTATCATTCTCTATAATTAAAATAGGTACCCATTGCAAAATCTATTCTCACTTTGCTACATAGCATCTATGGATAGCTTAACTAAGGCCTCAATTAGAGTCTCATCTTCTTCTATTATCCAATAATGTTTGATCTGTCCCTTTCCCCTGTGTTTAGATTCTCCAATATCCATTCTTGAAAAACCTAAAAGCAATGAAGTAATGTCAAACCATTGCAGACTAACAAAGCTGCATACATTAACAAATCATAATAAAAATGTTAAGCCAACCTTATAACATGGCATATTGTATTATATCTATTTTCAAACAACATTAGACCAAATCATGACCAACTTTTTGTGAACTTCATTCCTGAAAGATCCTCTAGCCAACCTCAAAGTTTAGCAAAAATACCTTTGATGGATTTTCAAACCACATTACACCAAATCATGACCAATTCCACATGTAACACTTTTCAATCTCAAGCTATTTTCAAAAGCCCATTAAATTATTATGCACTCCTTAACAAACATTGATCCTAAAAGTGCCATTATTTTGTGTACATTAAGCAATGATGAGTTCTTAGTAAAGCTTGCCAAATAAAATTAAGGGTTTTTATTGCCTATATCTACTGATTCAATTCCCTCTTTATCCTTTTTTTTTTTTTTATCTCATAAGACTTTGGCATATCCCCACCATGATGTCAAGCTTCAGAGGTTGAACCTGCACCCTTAAAAACTAACTGAATATACTTGTCTTTAAAATTAACTTTAAGTAAAAATTTACAACATCATCGATGAACATACATTATGTGATTATAGATGAACAAACATAAAAAAAAAAAATGAATAAAAACATTACCTAGATAACTGTAGAAATTATGTGAGAAAAAAAAAAACAATACAACATCATTGATGAACATACTTGTCTTCCACATTCCAAACCGCATATATTAAAAACAATACCTAGATCATTGTAGAAATTATGTGATTAGATGAACAAACATAAAAAAAAAAGATCAATATAAAAAAGAATTCATTTTAATTATCTGTACAACCACTACATACGAAGTTTAGTTTTCACGACATAGATATTAATTATCAAAATCAATTATTAGAAAAACCACTACATAGCAAGTATGGTTTTGAATACATAGATATTAATTATCAAAATCAACTTGATCGCCATGTATTAAACATGTCCACGACCATGTCATTCTTAAATTGGGCCCATTCATCTGTTTGATTAATAAGTGTGACGTTGTCAACATCATCTTTTATGTTCTCCCCTAGCATTAAACTATCAACTTCAGCTTCTGCAGGGTCTTCTTCTATCTCTCTCCAGATGAAGTTGCATAGTAAGCAATACGCATTAATTATTCACCTTTGAGTTTCTATATTGTAAAAGCTTGGACTAGTTAGAATTTTCCATCGAATTTTTAGAAGGCCAAAAGTTCTCTTTATTACATTTCTCGCACTAGCATGTTTCATTAAAAAAACACTTGTGTCATGCAAGGTTGATGTTCATCGACCCAAGAACTCAAATGATAGTGTTATCCTTGAAAAGGTGCAAGAAATCCAAGGCAATTTGCAAAGCCAGAATTAATCAAATAGTAAAACCTAACATATATACGATTGAATATATGTCATTAGACAATAATTTAGGGGACCATTTTGTTGTTAATAATATATTGGAAAAGTAATGAGAGCATATTTTATTTACCGTTTGGAATCTTTAATCCATTGGATTTTCTAACTGCATCTCTAAAAACTCGACTATCATGAGCCGAGCCCTCCTAGCTGGATAAGACATATATAACTTGCATCTCTTTTCTACAAACACCGAGTACTTTAGTTGTGATTTCTAATTTTTTTGCTCTATATCTTGGTCAATCAACTTTAGGCACATTTACTCTAATGTGTTCCATCTAGTCATCCAAGACAATTCTATGTTGGGAAAAAAAGTTATTTCTTATAAACCATTGATAATTATTTCATTAAGAAAAAAAAGCATAAGGATTTGAATGATTATCTGGAACCACTTCCATCGAGGATCATTTGCATCCTCAGAGACACGTTCTAGTTTCTATATTAAGACACCATGACAAAGAGTGGTCACCATTAAAACGACGTGAAAATGCCGTCTAACTGTTTCGGCAGATTGGACAAAGTCAAATTCAATACTCTATTAATTCTTGACATGGTATGCCACAATATTCAAAAATCATTGCGACCATCTCCTCAACCAAAACATTTCTCATACCACACAAACCACCAATGTTAATTAGCAATTGGCATAAACTATGGAAACATTGGCGATCCATGCATATTTTACCAATACACTGAACATTGCTTTCATGTACCACACGATGAAAGTATTCATATTATCTGCGGTGCCTAACACATGTTGACTCAATCTCATGTTGGACCATATTATTTCATATATTACTTCACTTTATTGCATATGCAACAATCATGATGTTCAATAGGAAAATGTCACATATGAAGCCAAAGTAATACAGTCGAGCATATGTAAACGAAAAAAAAACAAAAATAAACACAATAAGATTATGGGAATTGTATAAAGTCCTCTACTTTTATAAGGACCAGAGCCATTATATGTCTAAAATGGCATCCTGTTAAAATGAACCAAGTTTGGCATGCGATTTTAATCATTAATTTTTTTTTTTTAAAAAAAACATCAACCTTTATTAGTGTGCCAAAGTCAAAATAAATCAACTATAAAGGTGCACATTTAGTAGACCAAGATAAAAGTATTGTAGATTTTTAGACTATATTTTATTCAATTTAGTATACCTAGATGAATTATTAAACTAAATTAGGTAAAGAGGTCAATTATGTGAAATTATTGTTGAGTTTTAGAGTACTTCAACAGAAAAATTAGACTTCCCTAATTAGAACCATTATTAATGTATTGATATAGAATATACCTACAAAAAGAGTCTTTTCAAGCCTTGCCATTCTTTCTTCTAGGGAGAAAAAGAATTGTAAAATATTTTTAAATAACATACAAAAGAACACACTTGTCTAAACCACATTATATTCTTAGTTGGAGTGTTAAACAAAATCATAAGATGATAGACTTGGCCAAGGGATTGATAGTTTTGCGAGTGCTATGCATGAAAGCTCGACAATGTATTTTAATCTAAAGATTATTCCAAAAAGTTGATAGACTTGGCACCACACTTTTGAGCCCCACACCCATATATATATATATATCTTGGTTTACTGTAAACATGTTTAGTATATCACATTGTATAACTATAGTTTATTCAATTGGATTATGTCTTGTTATTGTGTAAGCATTCTCAAGATCTGTTTGATGAATTATTTGCACACTTCATAATTCTTTATAGTAAACATGTTTACTATTCTATATTAATAAACAACAAATGAAATTTCTGCCCCATTTACACACTTTGAATATGTTACGATGAACCAAATAATACAGTACATTTCAAATTTGACAAAATAAAAAAAGCAATCAAACTTCTCTCAACACAAGATTGAATTTTCAATGGTGTTCATTTACTTAACATAAGATAACAGAAAAATAAATAAATAAATAAATAAATAAATAAATCCTCAAATGAACATCCACAAAAAGTTAGTCATGCACAAAAAGAAACAAATATAGGAAGAATTGATAACAATCATCATCTATAGAAGCACAAACATGAAATTAGAATTAGTGATAAGCTTTTGTAGCTTGGACTTTACCACTAACCACACATCTAAAAAAAATTATCACGGATGTAAACACATAAACAGTGGAATAAAAGAAATTGTTAGAGATTATTTAAATAGAGAGAGACAAGAACTCACCAAAAAGACTTCTTTTTACTTTTTTTTCGCAAGCTACAAAATATAAATCAGGAACAACATGGTAAAAATAATTAATAGAAGAAAATCAGCAGAAAAACATAAAAGAAAAAAAGAAAAATATTATTACTTTGTTAGAGATCAGTTTCAGAAGAGTTGATGAGATAAAAGGGAGTAAAGAGCACGTACCAAATCTTTTCAAACCATATTTTGCTTCTTCTTGGGTGGTGTTTGTTCCTTGTTTCTTCGATGACTACTTGAGAGCTTGGCTTGTAATGGAGGAAGGGGGAAAGTGTGAGATGATCTGCAAAATCATGAAGAAAGAAATGCTAAAAAAAAAAAGAGGAGAGAAAAATACAAAATGTGACATACAATGCGAAGAAAAGAAGAGATCTACCAGATCTGCTTCTCTTAGTGTTGTTGGTTCTCTACTCTGATGATAGCCTTGGCTTAATGTAGGAAGGCGACCATGTGAGATGCTTTTTAGATCATGAAGAAAAGTGATGATAAAAAAGGAGGGCCAAGAATAACCATCTCCACTGCCTTTCGAGTATTACCCTAAAGTTTGAGGGTAATGATAATAACTCATTGGGGGCCATCAAATGCCTTTTGTTTTAGGATTCTGACCTTTTTTGGAGATACCCAAACATGGGCTTGGATAGATGGGGGCAATGTTTCCCCTGCCTGGCAGTGGCAGAACCCTAGGGCCACCAGCTCTGGTGATCACTGTAGCATAATTACTATAGTGAGATCACTGTAGCAAGGTTTGGCTTTCCTTGGACACAATGAAATTTGTAAAATTTCACAATTACTTCATCAAAAACTTTTGGATGTGATGTGCTTTTTGTTGAAGCAAGGTTTGGCTTTCCATGGACATGATGAGTCCTTGAGCTCATTAAACAAGGGTAATTTTCTTGAATTGCTCGAGTGGTATAGCCTACAGAATGAATATTTTTAGCAAGCAATCAATTAGAATGCCCCTGGAAATAGTCAAATGACTTCCCCGAAGATTTAAAAAGAGTTGATAAATGCTTGTACAGTTGAGATTACATGCACCATTGTTGATGATATTGGAGATAGTTATTTTTCCCTTATAATTGATGAAACATGGGATGTCTCAGTGAAGGAGAGAATGGGAGTTGTTCTGCAATATGTGAATAAGGATGGATATGTGATAGAGTAGTTTCTTGCTACTGTGCATGTGCCTGACACCTCTGCCATTTCTTTAAAGAATGCCATCGATTGTTTGTTTGCTTAACATGGGTTACCATTTTTGAGGTTGAGAGGACAAGGATATGATGGGGCTTCAAATATGCACGGTGAATTAAATGGTTTGAAAGCACTAATCCTAAAAGAAAATCCATATGCAAGATATGTGCATTATTTTGCTCACCAATTCCTAATTAGTTATTGTTGTTGTTATCAAAGACAATTGGATTGCAAGTGTTTTTTTTTCTAGTATGTTACTATAATTGTTAATGCCGTTGGAACATCATGTAAAAGAAGAGACCAACTTTGACAACATCACCATGATAGATTAGTTGAGCAATTGGAAAGGGGAGACATAGTTAGTGGCAGAGGGAAAAATCAAGAATCCAGCTTAGCACGACTAGGGGATACTCATTGGGGACCACATTACACAATACAATTGGTTGGCTAATCTCTATGTGGACTTCAGTGTTAGAGGTACTCCAAAATGTTAATGATGATGGTGTTTCTTATGATAATAAAGGTATAATGGCAAGTTTGATTGGAAAAATGGAGAATTATTAGTTTGTATTTGTGATGTACTTGATGAGGCATTTCTTGGGAATAACGAATGAATTATCACTTGCTTTACAACAAAATGATTAGAATATTATTCAAGTGATGTATTTGATTAAAGCCGTAAGAGCTCAGCTTCAAGACCTTAGGGAGATAGGATGAGAGGAATTTTTAGAGGAGGTTAGCTCTTCTTGCAAGGGAAACTCGATCCTGGTGCTTAATATGGAGGATAATATGAGAATTCGTGGTCGTTCTAGGCGGGAGGGGCAAGTTTTTACTCACTTTCACTATTATCGCGTCGAAAATTTTTGTCAAGTTATTATTTTATATGTTTGCTATGTTTTCATAAATCCCATTGATTTATTTTTTTAGTTTTTGTTATTGATTTTATTATTTATTATAATATTAGGTTATTGATTTGATAGCACAAGAAATTATTTATTTTTCATAAATTTTTTGAGAGGTCACTAAACTTTGGGCTTTTTTGAATTTGATCATCAAACTTTAATTTGAATAAAAAAGGTCACTAATATTTGATTTATCTTCATCGGCAGGTCACTCGAGTGTTTCCCGCCCCTTTGCTGATATGGGTGGCGGAGGAGGGCAATCAACACCCACATCACATACCATCCTACCAACATGGCTATCCTAGTCATTAATAATATTCCACGGTGGACTCAACCTGCCACATCATTGGGAACCACTCCACATTAGCGGCTCTTCTTCATCTTTCTCACCAGAAAGGCAAGAACACTATAGGAGACCAACGGATGCCATGGCGACGATCATCGCCCATAAGGAGGAAAGTGACCTCGCGCATGATAGGTCAGGAAACACTCCACATTAGTGGGTTTTCTTTATCTTTCTCACTATAAAGGCAAGAACAACATGGGAGACTAATGGATGCCATGGCGACGAACACCTCACACAAGGAGGAAGGTGACCTCGCTCATGATAGGTCAAGCTTCATGCATTCCGGTGGTGGATGCTGGATGGTAGAAATGTGCTAAGTTCCCATTGGATGTCCTACCCTGGTTAACCCTCTCTGATCTTGGGGCCTTGATATAAAAGCGCATGAAGCATCATCTTGTCATCTTTGACCCTCATTACACCATCACAAACCCGAGAAACAATAAGAATAATCCTTTACTAAATCAAAGCTTATAGGAAACCTTATCATTAACTTTTTTTAATCACTGACTTAACTATGTTTAGTTAGCATCAATAATCCTTTCTCCAAGTCAATCTCCAATTTTCATATTGTCTCACCCAAGAGATAAATCCTCATAAAACCCACATAATTTGATTCTATAAACAATGATAACACAATTAATTCTACTACTAATTTTTAAGAAATACATATGCAATGACTAAAATTAAGATTCCAAAAACTAATAATCATTACAAAATCAACATATCCAAGTTCATAACTATGTATCTTCATGGTAATTTCCAATTCAACAACAAAAATTACAATTTTAATAGCTAAAATGATGATTATTATCAGTTCTCAACAAAAAAAAAATAGTTGATTGGTTTACCCAATAACATAAATGATGATTAATTTCATTGTCTTTTTGGAATAATAGATCTGATATTTGCCCTGCATAATAGAACTGATAGAATTGATATTTGCCCAAATTCTCTATTAACATTCAAAGTTTGTCTATCCTGACATATAAGTGACAATAATTTCAAAGGACTCATATTTGTGAAGCTAGAGTTGCCAGCATACAAAGTAAGTGTGACTTGACAAAATTAATTCTTTACACATGTAAAGAATTATAGATTTTCTTAAACCCAAAAAAAAACTAGTTGAATTTGCATTTTGCTCCATGTCACATAGCATTTGTAACCCACTCGAGAAGGTCTTCCATAGCTCCCACTAGAAGTACCTCTTGGAGGGACTCAGACTCTCCTCTTCTTTGCAACATCACTTTCTTTACTCTTTTGTCCATCCCCTTTATCTTTTCCTTGAATCTTCAGTAGTGGAGGTCTTTCAGTATGTGGAGGTAACTTTTTGGTCCCTTTAGTATTAATTTTCCCTCCTCTTGCATGTGCACAATTGCCGGCATTTTTTGCAACATTTGCATCTTTGCTTTTGCCTCCCCTTGTATGAATTTTCTATCTTCCCAGCCTACTTCCATCTAGAGGAGTTGTGTAGGTGGATTGGCCCTGATCAATTGCATTAATTAGCCACAGAGTAATGTTAAAAAAAACATAAACGAAAAGAAAAAAGTGTTAATTAGTTCAAACCATCACTTGTGACATTGGCTCTTTAGAGTTTGGTTGTTGTGATGCACTTGAGTGGTGTTGATCACCTCTAATTAATTAATCAACCTTTAAAACTCATGCTATAGAAAATAGGTGACCCTCATCATAAAATTTGAAAAATGGTGGACTTTAAAAAATAAATCAAGAAACAAATTATTGTGAAATGCTCTTTAGAATCTGTGAATCAATATCCTCCATTGGATCCTCTTCCCATGCTGCATTTTGTTTTGCATTTTGTTTCTCACCTATAGTTTCATTTCTCTCCTGGCATGTACACATGATTCATCTTCAATTGGTGGCAGATCAAATATGACTAACAAAATGTAAAATAGAATAGTGTGCAAACCCCTTGTATCAATCCATGGTATCTTTTGTTATGTCCTTTAGCAACACAAATGTTGCATGTTATTATAACTCCTCTTTTGCTAACTTTCCCATGAGTGTACCCCTTGTTTTCTTCACCGACTTCCCTTCTCCTCATTGTGGTCCTTCTACCCTTTCTCTTGCTAGCTGGTTGGGGAGGAACCATGGGAATCTTGGGGCAAGAGTCCCTATCATGAGTGGGATTCAAAGTGTGTTTGTAGGTGTCCAGGTAAGTATTGACCTTGTAGCAGTCATCTAGAAAGTTTTCAGGTCTATCCTTATTGTAGTATATGATTGAAATGGCATGACTACAAGGGATACCCATCAACTGCCACCTTCTACAAGAACAACTACCCTCATCCTTGTCAACTACATTCTAGCCATCAGGTCCTAAAACCTGATACTTGCCCCTCCTCCCCTTGACCAAGTTGTTGTGTAAAAGAAACTTAGTTCCTTGAACTTTTCTAGTTTTTTAACAATCCTAGGGCAGTGAGCAGATGTGATTTTTTGCATTGCATCTCTTTTTCTCTGTATCCTTATCATTAGTTGACTTCTTATCATTTCATTCATTATCACAATCCCCTTGATCTTGTCCTCTAAAATGCACCCATTGAAGCACTCACACATATTATTCAAGAGTATGTCACATTTAAATTGTATTTAGAAATGTGACCTAGTCCAGTGATGTGGATCAATGTTTTTCAAGTATTGAAAGGCACCTTAGGACATTCCTCTCAGGTTGTTCATGGCTTTCTCAAAGCAGGAGGGTTTGTGGCAGAGGCACAGCCCAAAAGCTGATCTTTAAGAGCTTTTCCCCTATAGGTTTTTCTAAAATTTGTATAGATGTGCCTAACACAATATATGTGTTCACTATGGGGAAAAAGTTCTTCTATAGAAGGAATTAGGCCCTAATCATACCCAACACCCACAGACACATTGAATAGAAAGGAGGAAAAATAAGCATTGCCATAGTAGTGGCAAACATAAATAAAGAATAAATTAAAGAAGGCATTATGCAAAAGAATGAATTTGAATTACTTAATTGCATCAAACATACAATAAAGAATATACTAATCACATGATCAAACAGACATTCTATACTTAATTTTATTACATGATCAATGGGTCCAAACAAGCTTAAAATAATGCATTAGTTAATTACATCAAACATACAATAAAGAAGATGTCAAGCTAAAACATGCTAGACCAATTCAATTAACAATTACATATACATCTATACATTAATCATCAAATCAATAATACAACTGCATGGACATTAATCATCATATTAATAAAACAACAACTCCATGGAAATTAATACAACAACAAAACATGTCAATAAAACAAATTTGCATGATCAATTAAATTTCAACAGAACATGTCAACAGAAATTAATTTTCATCCAACAACCAAATTTGCATGATCAATAAAACAAAGGAAGTTGGAAAACAATGAACCGACCTTTTGCCAGTCAGTCATGAATGCTTAGTGGAAGCTATTTGTGATTTTCAAATCCTCTGCCAATAACTCCATGAACCATTTCTAATTTTCTTTATTTTCTTTGCTCATAGTGGCCCATGCATGGGGTAGATGCTATCCTTAGCATCTATTCCCATTGTTGTTAGTAGCTGTCATCCATAAAGCCCCTTTAGAAAGCATCCATCCAATGAGATCACATGCGTGCAACCTGCCAGAAAACCCTGTGTTAGGGGTGCCAGGCAAATATACATTGCGTGAAACACCCCTACATCACATTTAAATATTATGGTGGACCCTGAGTGGGTCCTCACAACTCCAACCTATAATCAAATAGATTCGCCATCTGATTCTCTTCATCACCATCTATAAGACTTTGACACATACAACAATATAGATGAACTAGATTAGTTAATTGAATGCATCACACAAAAACTTACAAAAAAAAAACAAGTGTTACTAAAAAAAATCACTAGGCATATAACCTACCTTAATGCAATGAATTTAGCCCTATATACCTTCAATCTACTAATTCCCACCTCTTGATGGGTCTTCAATGCTTGAATAATATTTGTTATCTTCCAAGAAGGTTCAGCCCTAAAATGTTCCAAATAAGCCTTTGCAGTTTAGGCAGCACTGACATGTCTATTGTTGTGGTTTCTTGTGCACTCATGTTTTAAGTTACCTGACTTTATTTGCATTGTGTTCCCATCACTCACCATGGGTGAAGCCCACAGATAAAAAGGGCATCCCCTTTTGTGGAAGCCCCTGCACCTTTTCCTAGAGTTTGGTCTAAAGTTCATAACATACATGTTCCTGATTCCATAATTTTTTTTACTGCATCCTTGAACTGCTTCAAACTCATAAACTTCATTCCAATTACAAATTGGGGGATTCTCCATGTCACATTCTTCATTAAATTCAAAGTACTTGGAATTTTTAGATACCAATTCATCCTCATAAGTCGAAGAACATGACTGTAACTCATCAGAAACTGCATAGTCTGAATCCATTTCAACATCATCCCTACAAAAATTCAAGCAAGCATTGCAAAATCTAATGGTAACCATTGTAAATAACTTCTTTTTATGTACTTAAAAAAAATACATCCTCGACACAACACCTACTTCCATTTACTTAGTGTGACACACATTTCTCCACCTGACAAAAGCATACCCAGTGCCATTTGTTATCACTTTTGTAGACTTTTTGTTACTAAAATCAACTTTCAACCCAAACAGAAAACAGACACAATTATCACATTTTATTTATTTATTTATTTATTCTAAATAAATTAATTCTTCTGGCTTTCAGGTTGTTATTGCTTTTAACCATTAATGTTGAGCTGTTTTGCTCATCACATTACAACCAAAACGCATAATGCAATCAAAAGGTGGTATGCTAAGCCACACTAGTGTGATTATTCTGGTTAGAAGTACACTCTTTGCCTTGATTCACAAGCATCTTTGAATTTTTACCTATCCAAAAGCATGAAATGAAAATTATAAAGTTCAAAGGATGAAATGAAACTTTGGATGAAAGTGAAAGATGTAAATTTTAGGCTAATGTGTAGAGAGCAACTCAAATGTGTTTATTCTATTGTACAATTTTCTTTATTTTGCTATAATTATGAACAAAACTTTATCTTGTTTTACAAGTTCTCATTTTGATTGTCTTCATTAATATTATCGATGGTCCATGAAGATGTTAATTTTTTTATTTATGAATACTTTGATGTATATTTTAGGCTAATGTGTAGAGAGTAACTCAAATGTGTTTATTTGTTGTACAATTTCCTTATTTTCAACCTCATCATCATTCTCTTGTCATATCATTTATTTTGCCTATTTCAAGTTACAATAAGATCAATTTATTTAGTTTCACTATTTCCTACTATTTGTCTTGATGTCCTTTATGATATTTTGTGGTTTAAGGTACAGAAAGACACATGCTTTGAAATAATACTTGTCACATATCTTATTCCTTCTTGTTTAGCAGATAATATAAGTTAAATAGTTACATTGATAATCTTTGGTATAACTCATGATGGGTAAGTATCATAGTTTATCCTAGTGAATGTCATTTTCCAAAATATCCTCTCCATATTAGTAAGTATCATAGTCCATCCTAGTGAATGTCATTTTCCAAAGTATCTTCCATGATAGTCTCAAACTTTACCACATTGTTTATAGATACATTTTTCATTGTTCAAACTCGCCTACTTTTCCGAATTCCAATCCATGTTCCTGAAATTATGCTTTGTGTCTCACAGCAAGGCCACAAAGGGTAGCCGGAAGGTGATTGCGAGGAGAATCACCAAAGGCAGAGCAAGAGTTGCTGTATGAAACCATCTCAAATTCCTTACTAGACGATTTAAACACATAAAACCGAAGTATTCGGACACCCAAAAGTCTTACCGTCTCAATGGTTTTGTGTTTTGAACTTATAAATCAGCTCAATGTTTCTTTGTCATCTTTGGTGATCATCATTTTGTGTTTTTCAGATTATGAGATATTCAAATCAAGTTTTCTTTAATGGAATAATATTTCAAGGAAGTTCATGCTAATTATTCCTCATAGTCTACAATCAAAAGTTCATTTATTTGATTTATTTATTCTGAATAAAAGGATTTGAGCTTCACTAGTTACTTTCACATTTTTCATTTTTTAGGTTGTCTTGTTGGGGCCCACAACTAAGGATACAACTCCTTTGTTTAAATCAGACAATACAACGACATTCACATCAATAATAAAATGGATTATCTCCTATATAAATAACCCCAAATGGGAACACCATCCATCAACTATGTCCTTGAATATAATACATTAGTTCACATTTTGTACTGCATTGTAAAAAAATAACAATATCTACATCCCGAAGATTAGGGTTTATAAAGGGGGTCTTACAATATTTCAGTGTCAGATCATCCACAGATGCACGTTTCTCCCAGTTCATGGCCATCACCACTGACTGAACTTCCCTTGCTTGCTCACAATAAGGATGCAAAACTCCACCGTCTTCTTCCTCCTTTGCACCGTCTATTAGGAATGGTACTAGGGGTATGCAAAGTGTTTCCTAAATTGAAGATGGAGAAGGAGATGACCTTCTAGGGCATTCCAAATAAGGATGGTGATGTCTTGTCACTAGAAAACGGTGATGTTTGAGGCTATGTGGAGTGGTTCTTGGTGATGCGGCTGGCTTAGTCCACCATGAAATATTATTAATGACTAGGATAGCCATGTCGGTAGGATGACATGTGATGTGGGTGATGATTGGCCTCCTCTGGCAACCACATCAGCAAAGGGAGGCGGGAAGCACCCGGGTGACCTGTCGATGAAGATAAATCAAATATCAGTGACCTTTTTGATCAAATTAAAGTTTGGTGATCAAATTGAAAAAAGTCCAAAATTTAATGACCTCTCAAAAAATTTGTGATGTACTTGATGAGGCGTTTATTGGGGATAACAAATGAGTTATCACTTGCTATACAACAAAAGGATCAAAATATTGTTCAAGCGATGCATTTGATTAAAGCTGTAAAAGCTTGGCTTCAAACCTTAGAGAGACAGGATGAGAAGAATTTTTGGAGGAGGTTAGCTCTTTTTGCTAGGGAAACTCGATCCGGTGATTAATATGGAGGATAATATGAGAATTCATGGTCATTCGCGAGGGGGAGTTATTACTCACTTTCACCATTATTGCGTTGAAATTTTTTATTAGGTTATTATTTTATATGTTTATTATGTTTTCATAAATCCCATTGATTTTTTTAGTTTTGTTATTGATTTTATTATTTATTGTAATATTAGGTAATTGGTTTGATAGTGGAGGAAATACAAAATTGTTTCCTAGAAAATAGCACAAAGTTACTTCTTCTTGTGCCACACCTTGATCTAAGGGACACATTCTCCAAATTCAACATCCATATACTACTCCGGCATGCAGAGCTTTATCCTGAAGACTTTACTGTGACTGAACGCATGATGCTTGAGGATCAACTTGTCACTTTTATTTATGATGTGCGGTGTGATGAAAATTTTGCAAATGTTGGGGACTTAGGTGGTTTTGCAAGGAAGATGGTTGAGACAAGTAAAAGTTTTATTTTTCCACTCATTTATAGGCTTATTGAGTTGGCATTGATTCTACCAGTTGCGAAGCTAGTGTTGAGAGGGTGTTTTCGGCAATGACTATTGTGAAAACAGACTTGCGCAATAAAGTAGGATATGAGTGGATGAATGATAGATTAGTTGTCTATATTGAGAGGGTGGTTTTTGCAACTATTAATTATGAATTGTTTCCATAACATTTATAGAAAATGCAAACTCGCTGTATGCAACTACCCCCTTTTAGTCACATATCTCACAAATTCGGCACTGGCACTGGCGGCAGTTCTACTTCAAGTGTGCATAAATAGTTGCTTTATGTTATTTTTATTATGTGTATTCAAATTATGATTGTTTTAATAAAAAGTTATATTATTGTAGTATTTTATATTAGAAACAATTGTTTTGTTGGATAAAACTTTTTTTTTTACGCTTTGCCTTCAGCCTCCTTATCAAGTATTCCTGGTTTCGCCACTGCTGCCTGGGCCCCATTACCACATCCAAATGCATGGTAAATACTAAACCCTAAATTTTAAACCTTAAATGGCAAACCGCAAATCTCCTAGGGGGTTAGAGAAGGGTTTCCAGTTTATATTTATGATTTAGGGTTTAGACGACAAACTGAAACTAAGAATTTTTTTTAGAGAAAAAAAGAAAGATTAGAAAAGAAAAAGAATGATGTGATATTGATATGAATGTCAACTTGGCATCCATATTATTCAGAAAAGCTATTTCGAGAACTTACATAAAAATTATCATTAATCCCTTCGAATGGTAAACATAATCATGATAATCTCGCCCAAATTATGACAAAAATTATGACATTCGGGTAATATCACCATAAACAACTAAACAAACTAGTGTAACCTGATCCACATATGTGGGTCACCAGTTAAACGCGACCTTAAGTCCATTTACTCTAATTAATTGACCATTTTACAGCAGTATCTTCATAAGTTAGGTTTTTTATAAAAATAAAAATAAAAATAAAAATAACTCATAGCAGGATAAAACCCAAAACCCTCCCCTTCAGGCCTCAGCTCCTCTCTGAAGATGCTCCAATCGTGGCATTCTTGAGAAATCTCGTCTCCATATCCTGATATCGCCCTGATGGCACTCATAGTGCGTTCCGGTTCTTGCCCCTATCACTTTCACGCCTCTCAGAGTCCTCTCCTCTCCAGGCCCTCCTTCTCTCTGCCCCTCCCTCGAAGAAGAACACGCTGCCGCCGTAGAATCGCTGTTCGAGCTTCCTCCTCTGATGGATCGGATGATTTCTCATGGAGAAAGTTTTCTCTTTCAGTGCAGCGCGGTTCCGAGCGTGCGCTTTCAAATTTGAGAGAAATTCTCAAAAAGGAAACTGGGTTTGATGTGGAGGGTGTTGGTCAGCAGTCCACAAAGGTGTTCAACATTGTGCAGGACGTTGCAAGAAAGAGTGGAGATGCTCTAGTCCGATTTCGGATGGGAAAGGTTCCTTCTTTGGTCGATTGGAACAAGTGGGAAAATTGGAAGGTATTTTTCCTTGCCTTTAGCTGCCAATGACACAATTCTAATTGTTTAGTTAGTGACAATTTGATTCTGAAATAAGTGAGTCTTGGTAGTCTTTGTTGAGGTTATTTTCATATATGCATGTGTGCCACTTCATAATTGAATTCATTTATTCCTATCAATTTGAAGTTCACTCCCTAAACCTAATACCTCAGTGAGTTTAGGCATGATTAAAATGTACTTTATAGTGTCCCTCTTCTTGAAAGTCTGCTGATTGTTTATTTTATTTATTTAAACCATATTTTTAGTTAGAGCGATCGGGCAACCCTTCACTTTACATAAATACGTTCATGCCCCATGATGCTAAACCACTCTTGATATTTCACAGTGTGATATAGTTTTTTTAATTCAATTAAATTATGATTTAATACTACCGTTTCTATCAAGCCAAGTTATTTGATATGTTATGTAGATTGGAGTCTTTGAAATTTCCTTTATGAAGCTTCAAGAAGTTGAGAATGCCTGTTTGGGGTAAAAAGGAATACATGTGTATTCCTTTGTGCATTTGGAAGTTTAGATACTGTAACTTCTTTTTCGGGACAACATATTATATCATTCTCAATTTGACTCTTTTTGCAAACTTCTTCCAAGGTTCTGAATGATCCAATTATTAAATGTGCAATTTAAACAGCTGCATCATGTTTTGGTGTTTTGAAAAATTATTCCAACTAATAAATCATAATCTTTTTTCAATTTATAAGAGGTTTGTACGCCACATGATTTATGCATGAATAGTTGAATATATGTTTGAAGAGGATTATTAATTTGCTGCATTTTTTTTTGTCTGTAATATTTGTGAAACCTACATTGAATATCTTAATGATTTTATAACATTTTATATTCTTCAGGACATTCAAAAGTGGGAACCTAATCGTATTTGGGTATTGCTTTTGTATATCAGTATTGTGGCTATTTTTTGTCAAAGAATCTTTGGAACCATTAGAAGTCATCTATACCAACGAAGTAAGAAGGAATTGACTGAGGCGTACATGGAAGCATTGATACCTGAGCCTTCTAGAGCAAATATTAGGAAGTAAGTCTGCAACATTATTGTTATTTGTTTTCTTTCGCAATTAATTTAATGTTGCATATGATGACCTGCTCTTAATTTTCCTCCCTTCAGAAAAATCCATCCTTCCTTTTAGTTCTTTTACTTTTGTCGTGTCTTGAACATTTAAATCTTTTCCTTGTAAGAAAAAGACTTTTGTTTTATAGTTTTCTGTTGGTAATTTTTTTTCCTGTGAACAAGTCAGCACAAGTCTTAATAAAATCTTACATATAGTGGAAATAATGAGGACATCCTTTGGGACAATCATCCTCTCAAAACATTATTGACATATATTGCCTTTGAGAAGTTCTTTACCAATATTGTAACAGAGGAATAAAACATCACAATAAGGCTATCACGATAATATACACAGACCAGACAGTAAGGATCTCTTGCAAACAGCTCAAGGAAATTATTACTTTTTATTCATATCTTTTGTGAGTTCATTTTTAATTCACCACATGTTTTTGATTATAAAATATTTATACCATGTGGCAGTGTTGTAAAAATGAGACTGAATTACTAGTTTGTGTGAATTTGGTTGACCTAAATACATTTTGGTTCAAGTACAGTAGGAGTGTTTGGTTGGGGGTTAGGATAGTGGGATTAAAGTTGGGAAGTTCCAAATTGTTTTGGAGGGAAAACTTTTATATGGAGTTAACCAAAATTTGATTTGATTAATAATAATGAAAATAAATATTTTAAAATTTAAAGTTTGCTTTTGTACTTAATGATAGTTTGTTAATATTAATAAAATTTTCAATTAATTGTCCAATATATTTATTTAAATAATTAAATAAATTGTAAAATAAGTTGCTGCGTGTAACCTTGGGTGCTTGGCTGGAGCCTTTGGGCACCCTGAGGTTATCTTGGCCTTACTCTTGGCCTAACTCGACAGCCAAACATATCCATAGTAGTTCTATTATTTGTGGAATCACCAACAAAAATCTCTAGGATCAACAAGTTATTTTAACTACTTAATATAATGATTCAATCTATTAGTCAAAGATAGTATTTAGTATACATCTTTAATATAAAGAAATAGCATACATAAATTTTCTCAATATAATATGCATGCACATACATATTGCTATTACTTTGTGCTTTTATAATTCACAATGTTGTCTTTGATAGATAGCTAAATGAGATTATGGTAGCAAGTTTTTGAAACTTCACGAGCATGATTTACTTCAAATTTAATTATGTAAGGATTTTTTATTTAGTACGCCCCCCCTCTGATTGACTCTTTATGGTTGCATTCTTTAAAATTCTATTTGTTGAGAAAGCGTAACTGGTTACCGAGTCATTTAATAGTATTCCCAAATTGCTCTAAGTTTTTTATAGGTAAAAGTGAAATTTTGGATGCTGGACCATACCAAGATATTTATTTTTGTCCCAAAACCAAATATAAAGGTTCAAGTTGATCCTTGGACTAAGAAGTAAAGTTCTAGAATAATCCCTAAACCAAAAAAATGCGAGCAGTTCTTATCCAACTCAATTCTTTTTTAATCCTAGACTAAAATGAATTTTTAGGGAGAAAAATGGTTATGTAGTATAATGTATTATAATTTATTGACCAAAAGTGCTCTTGTACTTGTATATTTGACATGAGAATGGAGTTCAAGTCGTGGCGTTATTTTGATGTGTTGTGAACTTTACCACCCATGTTAACTTTTGTTATGTGGTTTTACTGTGAGATAAATCTGTCTTTTGACTTTGATATGCTAACTTTTATATCTTTGGTTAGTGTTAGCAGAAATTATAACATGAATTAGAATGCCACTTACATGAACTTGAACCCGCAGTGTGAAAGATGTTTTGATTCTAATTCAAGCACTACTTCGTAATTGCATTTTATTGATGGAGTAACTTTGGAAAGCAAAATAAGTTAATCTTTAACATGATCTTATTTATATTAGTTCAAAAATCATAGCATGGATATGCTAACTTGACATCATTAAGATGCTTTGTGTAACAAGTATTTGAGTTGGTATATGTGCAACATTGGTCCCTAAACTAATCACTTTTTGTCAATTTGGCCTTTGAACTCAAAAGTGGGTTACTTTGGTCGTTAAACTAACACTAGTGTTCAAGGATAGTTCCTGAACTAAGTGAAAATTTAGTCACTTGAATCTTTCTTCTTCTTGTCTTTCCTTTTCAATTCATGGATCAAATTGACCAATGTTTGATTTGAGTTTAGGGACCAAATTGAACAAAGATTCTCAGTTAAGGATCAATTTTGTGCTTACACTTGATTTCCTTTGAATTTCATTTCAGTTTAGGAACTTGAAAAGATTGAATTTGATGAATGGCTGATGAATTGATTTGGGAAATAGATCACTTATAAACATAAAAGCTTCAACAGAAAATCTCATAATTTTATGAACCGAATTATGCCATGAAGAAATTCATTTTAAAACTGTTAATAACTTGAGGTTTTTTTTTTTTAATTTTTAATTTTTTGTATAGTTTTAACTATCTTTTGATCATATGATCACTATAATACTTTGATTTTTTCTTTTTCAGAAGTTTTATTCCTCAAACAAAGCATATTAACTTAGGACTGATGACATATTTTGTATGCTTCATCTCTGAAGCTATAGCTTTACTTTGAATATATGCTAATGCATATCAACTCAAGATTGTTTTCCCATTGAGAAAAAGTTGACCGTAGGGTTATTTTGTTCATTCTTTGTTCTCAGCCATATTGTTTTCAGCCTATGATAGCCTTATGACAGATTTTTTGATGTCTCTTAGAAGCCAGTTTTTAACATTGTCGTATGATGCAGCTAATTCAGTAATTGCTTAATTATGACCACAACTAATCAGGTTTTTCTTTGCAGGTTCAAGAAAAGCATATGGAGGAAGAAATTGCCAAAAGGATTGATTGTTAAGAAGTTCATTGAAGGACCTGGGGGAACACTTGTTCAAGATAAAGCTTATGTTGGAGAAGATGCATGGGAGGATGATCCAGAACCTTCTTTCCAAGTTACTAGTAGAATTGATAAAGATGCAATGTTAAGCCTTGAAGAGAAGAAAGAATTGAAGGAGACATTGGGCATTACAGGTTGGTGCCCTTTTAAATCCTACAAGCTAAAAGGTGATAGTATCCTTTGTAGATGTTAGGAAATCCTATTTTATTGCATACCAAATTGGTGAGTAATTAATTAGTCTACGACTATTTTATAGTATGTGCCGTAGGTTTTTGGTTTGAAGAAAACCAAAATTTGGAATTATGAGAAAATGGACCTTTTTGACTGTGCATGATGTGATCACACTAGAGTTGATTAATTATTATAGTGGTGATAGGTGCAGTTATTTCCCTTTTCTAAGAAATAATTTTTGAATAAATTTGATCAAACTAGAGTTGACTAACTCAATAAATTATCTATATAGCAACTGTTATTGTTATTTAGTTGTTCCTTTTTTAAGATTAGTTGGAGAACAATTTTCTCAGATTAGTGGAAATTGTCTTTTGATTGATGAAATTAAGCTTGATTCCTTTGAATTGTACTGAAATTGGCTGAATTCAAAGTCACCTTGAATATGAACTTGCAGTAATAGACCGTTTGCGTGATTATCACTAAATTATGAATACAATTAAGGTAAAATGCGCCTCAATCTGCTTGTTTAAGTCAGGAAATTCATTTTACCTGACAAAGTTGAAGAGTAATTTTTTGGCGTGGCATGTGTTAATGTGGTTTTATTTTATAAAGTTTTAATTTGTTAGATTTAGTGCTATTTTGCTCTAATTAAGTTTGAATTTGCTAATTGATGAATCAATTATATGATTGAGGCTAATTTTGATATCGGTTTTATTTTATATAATTGGATGCTTGATTTGTTGCATGCTTGGTTTTCACACCCGGCCCATGGGACAAGCACGCAATAACCACTGCAATATCCTGAAGTAGGTGACATGTACACTTGCCTAACTCCAAGACATCACAAAGCTTTTGGTATCCTACTACAATTACGTTAACAACATTCAAACTCATTAAACAATTGCAAAATATGCATAAAACATACCAAACACATAGTAACATAGACGTGTACAATAAAAATTTATAGAAAATCAAATCTCACAGGTTAATGGATCCGTTCTAGCACATCATTGAACATGGAGCAAAATTTGGATCTAAACATAAATGATAGTAGAAAACATTTGAATAAAATAATGTTTAGTCAAATAAGGTTTCTCATTACCTTTTTGATTCTGCATTGTTTTTTGTCCACTCACCGGGCGATTGTGTTACTCATTATCTTTGTTATCCACATTTTTGAGGGAAAAACTCTTGCACTCATTGTGAACTAGGCTACGTTGTGCTGAGCCCGCGAGTCTGTTCTTTTTTTTGTCTTGTTTAGATCCAAAATTTTCTCCATGTTTAGTGTTGTGTGATACACTGTCCACAAGTGTATGGGTCGTACACAAGTAATACAGTGGTATCCCGTGAGGGGTGGGTTGTCGAACCACAGGGACTGGACTTAAAGTACTAACTCTTCTTCTGATGTCTAGTTAAGAAAGAATTGGGTTGGTTTTAAGAATGAAAACAAAACAAACAAAGGAAAGAACAGGTGGAGATATTAGGTGGATTAGGATCGAGGTTTCGACAACAAGAAAGCAATGGCCCGGGATGATTCCTATGAGCTATAACATGCTGACTTGGTTCTAAAGCCTACCAGGTACATTCTAAGGTTCAAGTGTGTGCTCAAAAGCAATGTTGCATCTATGGTTTTCAAGTACACCAAGTTTTGCCAAGATAACTGTGCATTTCAAACACATCGAGTTTTGCAATTACACAAGCAATCACAACTATAGTAATCCATTCACCGAGTTTTACCAAGGCAACTGTGCAAATCAAACACATCAAGTTATGCAACACAAGATTAAACATATAAATCTAAAAGAACTCTGTAGATATTAAAAGTAAGTAGTCAAAGCATACAAAGCATCATAGTTCACATCCCGGGCCACCGTGGACAGTTAGCCCCTCATGGACGGGCACAACAAGGAAGAGAAAGAGAAAGAGCTAAAGGAAGAAGACATAACTCCCTCATTCTCATGATGATCTTCCTAGTTGAGCACTGATATGCTAGCCCCACTTCCCTTGTGCCTCCAACTCATCCTTGATCCCCTTAAAAGGTGTGGTGAAGCCTAATCTTTGCTCTCCTCAAAGTCCTCCCGGTGGAGAGAAGAATCTCTGAACAAAGATGAGAGTGAAACCTTAGAATCTGGAGTAAAAAGAGTGATTTCGGGCTCGACACGGGCTAAGCACGGTCGTGCTTAGCCCGTGTTTTCTTGATTAGGGTTCTGAGTGAATTGGCTAAGTGCTTACCTGGATTTTCTAGTGGGAGGGAGCACGGTCGTGCTTCGACCGTGCTTCACTTGAGCGCGACTGTGCTAGGATCAAGTAAAGCGTGCTTCCCTTGTTGAGCAGAAAATACCTCAAGCTTGAGATAATCAAGGCGAGGAGCATGCTCGTGCTACGACCGTGTTTGGCCTGAAAGCACCCCCTGCTTGAATTATCGCTGGGCAATCCTTAAGACAAAGACAATCAGTGGGATAGAGCACGATCGTGCTCTGCCCGTGTTTAGCTTGAGCACTTAGTAAAAATCTTTATTCCCCGTTCGTTTCATCCCGATTTCACTCCAAAATTGTTTTGAACCCCAAAATCCTGCACAAGCAACAACTATACCCAGAATAGCGCCGAATATACGCAAAATTATGCTAAAGAACGAGTAAAATAATGAATTGAGGGTAAATAAATATGATATGAAATGCACTCATCATTGTGCTAAAACGGATACACTAGCATGTGAAATATGGTTTTCTATAAATTTTAATTGTACACATCTTCTATGTTGCCATGTGTTTGATATGTTTTCTGCATAGTTTGCAATTAATTAATGAGTTTGAATATTGTTAATCATAATTGTAGTAGGATACCATAGCCTGGTGATGTCTTGGAGTTAGGTGGCCGTGTATGTCACCTACTTCAAGATACCATGGCGGTTGTTGTGTGCTCGGCCCATGGGTTGAGGCGTTACAATTTGATTGGTGTGGAATCAAGCAAAATTAAAGCTGCAGGGTTTTGCTTGAATGAATTACTGAATTAACAAATCACTGGATATTAGTATGATTGAACGTTTATTACAATGTAGTTAGGGGAGTTGTACAGCAATTTGTTCAGATGTGTTGGTGATTCAAATATGATAGGAGGGTATAATTTCAATTTTAGTAAAGATTGGACCTGATATTTTTTTCTGTGGGTAACAATTGGAGGAGTTCAGTGTTGTTTAACCGGTCATTGAAGTTGAGTTTTCGAAAATAATGGGCTAATGATATGACTTGAGGGGAGCTAACAGTGAAACCATGGTAAACTGCATATAATCTATGTAAGATGATTTGAACACAAATATCAATCAAATAAATTAAGGACTTAATTTGATTGGCCGTTATCATTTTGTTAGAATACCATTAAGAGTTTGATTATGTAATAATTAGAATATGCAATTAACCTCCATATTTTTTCAAATTCACCTTATTTATTAATTTTTGAATCTCTCTTTTATAATTGCTGAGAGTGCAATTCAACCAAGGTCATAATCGTGGTTAAATACCATCTCACTATAGAGAGTTGGCAATCCACTCCCTCCCCCAATTAGAGGGCCCGATTCGCTTTTTCTCATAGTGGCTTGCCCACATTTCTCAAAAAATGTAAAATTAAAAAAAAAGAAAAAAGAAAAAGAGTTGTGACTGAATGGCTGAAGTGATTCTTTTTTTTATCCAGAACTCTAAATGAATTTCAAATCATGGTGTAGAGTTAAGGTGAGGAAATAAAATAGTACTGAATATGAACAATAGAAGAAAACATTTAAATAAAAATAGTGTTTAGTCAAATAAGGTTCTGAAAGTGCTATTGTACTTACATAATATGTTTGCTACTGAATACTTGAAGGTTTTAGTAAATCATGGAAAATTAATCCAATTTAAACTGAAACAACATGTCCAATAGAGTCTGAACTAAGCACTATACTAATATACTCCTGTGAGCTCTCGCTTATATCGGAGTTATTAACCTATAGATGTGCATATTTGATCATTGTATCATTTCACATGAAATCACTAGAACTTGGGCTAATAAATATTATATCATTCAGAATTTGACCATCTTCTAAAATGTTCAAATTTGTTTCATTATACTTTGTTTTCAAATTTGGATTGCAATTATGCCCGATTGGTTGACTTATCTTGCAATAATTTCATTTAGTTCAGAATTAATTTTGCTTATGCGTATGTATGAAACATATTTCTTTAGTTTAAGTTTTGCAGTGCATGTTAAAATGCTATATAATACAGTGATTAGAGCCATCTTAAATAAATAAAAATTGCAAATGTATTGATGCCTTTGTATTGACTTTCTGTGTTCTATCTTGAGATCCCTTCTTTATGTTAGATCTTCCTCAATTTCTTAACTTGATAGAGAAGCATCACGCTATTTCTTTATGTTAAAATTTTTTGGTTTTCTTAGATATTCTGGTTATGCTGCTATTTTTCTTTCTGAAATGTTACAACTGCACAGATCCTACTGATAAGATTTTAGATGACAGAGAAAATGGAATGAAGTGGAGAGAACGGCTAGCAGCATGGAAAGAAATTCTCAGCAATGACAATCTGGCTGAGAATATTGACTCCATGAAAGCTAAGTACGTAGTTGATTTTGACATGCAAGAAGTGGAGAAAAGCTTGCGTGAACAAGTTATGAATAAAGCACCAGATACGCTATCTAATAGGGCACTATGGATATCAAAAAGATGGTGGCGTTATCGTCCTAAACTGCCCTATACATATTTTCTTAACAAACTCAATTCTTCAGAGGTATTATTCTTCACTATCCTAGAGTTAACTCTTTGTTAGCATTTAAACTATTCAAGTAACTCCAAAGGTATCATGTTACAAAGTTTCACCATTTTCTTGTAAGCATCATTGTTGATGACAAAGATAATTGTAACATCAGTGTCCTTCCTATTTTGATTGGTCAAAGCATTTTATCTAAAATTGCAACATAAATGTTTATTTCCCTCATATTTGATAAAGACTACTAGAAACATTATGCGAGTCTCATTTATTTGATGAATTTTATTGCTTCATAAATCTAAGGTGTTCTAATTGATTATTCTTTTTCTATGTTAAGTTACTCTATTTTCTAATTTTTTGTTTCTTTTGGGTTCTCTTACATGCATGTATGGTACATTTTTCTTCTCATTTAGTGCTTTTAACTTCAATGCAGTCAATTCCGAATTTTATGCGGATTGATTCCTGGGAGTTGTTATCTGTATCTGATAAGTTTACTATCACTTCCAACAGTTAGGATGGTCCCCAGCTACTGCAGAATCCTTGAATTTTATTATGTCTTCTGAGAAGTTACATGCAGCCCAAAGCTTATTTTAGCTGTTGTACTTGATGTGCAGCTTGTTTAAAATTTCGCATATCTTGATATTCATTTGTCGACACAACTTGTTAATTTTTTCATTCTAACTGAATCAAACTTGAGATGAACATAATTAGTTCACATTTTGGCAATATCTGTGTCTAAATTCCGTTTCTAACAAGCATAACATTCATTTATATATGTAAACACAAAACAATAAATTTGTAACGACAGGCTGGAGTTTCTCATCTGTGAGATGCTAAGTAGAGCAAACCTCTGACTGGATGCTAATTATGGTGGAATGGCATGCCAGGTTGCAGTTTCAGAAAAGTTTGATTTGAGCTCAAGTCAGAAAAAGAATCAAGATAAAAAAAAAACGAAAAAAGAAAAAAAAAAAAGATATGACATTGTTTGAGTTTCAGCTCAGGTCATGTAAATTTGAGCTTACTTACTAGTTTTAATTGATTTTCCCTTGTCTAAAGCCCTAATGTCATATAGATTATGATGTGGGATGGAAAATATCTGCAGATAGTTGGGCGTTTGAACTCTATAAATTATATTAATGGTTCATTGATGATAAGAAGACAGGTGTGTTCAGCTCTTTGTAAGATTGGTATTTAAAATTAGTGTAGGTTGAAAGTTGGGGAGGCTGTTAAAATTGTTTTAGCTAGTGAAAAGCAATTCCAATTGAGTTCACTTCCTAACTTGAGATAAACGAAAATTAAGCCTTATCATATTAAGAACTCATGATTAAGGAACCCAAGGCTCAATATTCGGCATCTAATTTGTTATCCTTTTTATAATTTCTATTATAGTGACTCATATAGTTTTAACTGCATTCCTGTTGTATTATGAACCTGACGCCGAAGAGTTCTCATTGATGTTTTCTTCTATGTAGATCATCATCAAATTGTTAAAATGGTCTAACATTAGAATTTAGATTTGTTGTGCCATTACTATGTTGGGGATGATTATATTGTTTTCTTCTTTGGCCCAAAGCTGCAAAGAGCATGAGAATAGGTTCTATTTAGCTAGTCCTCTTTTTCTTAATTCTTTGGGGCTTGAGGATTTGATACATGATACTAGGATCTGCTTGAAGAAATCTTTCTGCAAAATGATTAGGTGTCATGAGTTAGAATACTCTAGTGAGGAAATGGGTATGGAATCTAAATATCAAGGAATTCAAGTGTTTTGGCTATGAACATTCATTGGTTTTGTAATTTGACCTATATATGACTTTATAAAGCAAATTTCGCTCCAGCTCTTTTACTTTCTTACATTATCTTGAAGTCTGTCAGTTTGGGTATGTGTACACTTCTATTGTTTTATTTGCTTTAATCAAGCACTATTTTGATGCACTTAATCAATATGATGAAGGATTTATCAAAGGTTTCCTTCTGTAGTTGGTTGGTTGATTGATTTAGCCAAATATCACCGGCCTTGACTTGGTGTGACTGGAAGTTTCATGAATGATATTCTAGATGCTTAATTCTAGTCTCGATTTATGATTTCTCACTACCTGTTATGATTTATGAATTTGTTAGGTTTCTATATAAAATACTTATTATGGGAAAATTGTAGGTGCATTGATTACTTTGTATTTCCAAAAATTTATTATAACAGCTTCTGTGATTTCGATGCCAGGTTGCTGCTGTAGTGTTTTCTGAGGACCTAAAAAAGCTATATGTTACAATGAAAGAAGGCTTTCCTTTGGAATATATTGTGAGTTCCATTTCCAAAATTTTTTTATTGGATTCTGACACAAAGTGAGATTAAATTCTTTACAAACCTTTGCTATTTTGACTGAAAGTAGATACTTAATTTGATTTTTCGGTAGGTGGATATTCCTCTTGATCCTTATTTGTTTGAGGTAGTCTCAAGTTCAGGTGTTGAAGTGGACCTTCTTCAAAAGCGGCAGATGCACTATTTCTTGAAAGTGGTGGTTGCATTGGCGCCGGGTTTACTTATTTTGTGGCTTATTAAAGAATCTGTAATCCTTTTGAATATAACATCTCAACGCTACCTATATAAAAGATATAATCAACTTTTTGACATGGCTTATGCGGAGAATTTTATCCTGGTAATCTTCGTAACGAAATTTTTTATGTCATTCTATTTCAGTCTATGGCCATTGAAAACTTGAAAAAAAAATCTTTATTTAAAATTGATTGATCAGTTTCTTACTCCATGACACTCTTCCAGCCAGAGGAACACACTGAAGAATCCAAGTCTATGCTTAAGGAAGTTGTATTAGGGGGTGATGTTTGGGACCTTCTTGATGAGATTATGATATATATGAATAATCCCATGCAGTATTATGAAAAGCAAGTGCAATTTGTTCGGGTAATCCAATAAAAATTTTCTTTTCTAGAAAAATACAGCATTGACTTATTTGCCGGTTTGAGAATTTCTTTTATTTGCTTATGTCTTATAGGGTATACTTCTCTCTGGACCACCTGGGACAGGCAAAACTCTTTTTGCCAGGACACTTGCAAAGCAAAGCGGTTTGCCATTTGTTTTTGCATCTGGTGCTGAATTTACTGATAGTGAAAAAAGTGGGGCAGCAAGAATCAATCAAATATTTTCCATTGCCAGAAGAAATGTATGTATCTTTACTTCTACTTTGAGCTTTTTAATCTTAATCTGGCAAGTTATTTGACTGAAAATCTTTGACTAGTATTTGCATTGTGTATAAAGGCAATCAACCTTAACAAAATGACGTAATATATTTAGAATTTTCCTGCCAATGAATTATCTTATAGCTTTCCCTTTTTATCAAATAAGATGCAAATTTTGCAAATTGAAACTCCTGCATATCTTTTAATATGCTTGTTATTCCATCCTTTTCTGCTTATGTGCCTGCTGCCAACTAATTCTTTTTATTTTTTAATTTTCAACTACCTCATGTTGTAGCTTAAAGCCATATTTTTAAAGGTGCTGGTCCTGAATTTATTAAATTATTTTGTGCTTAATGCTGTCAGTTAGCTCATCCTCTTCAATTCATTGCATGAAATTCCTTCCGAACAACATGATCAGTTATTTTGTCTACAGAAACTAAATCATCAGCTCTAATATTTTGGTCTGTTTATAATACTAAGAAGACGGCCATTTATTCCTTTAGGTTGTGTTTGGCTGTTGTTGGTGTTAATACAGGGACCCACCACTCTAACTTCTCCATAACCCGAGTTACAGGGAAGGTTTGGTATGGGTATATAAGACTAGAGGGATTGGCTCCCACAGGCGATGTGGGACTATGGTCCTGAGCCATTGCGTCCCTAACAGTTGGAATGTAAATTGAAATCAGGATTTTGGAAATTGAATTTGTATTGGAGAGAACATCTGTTGCAAGTTACTTCAAATTATCAAGAGCTTTGTCTTTATTACTGATGAAAACAAGTACTCTTGAATTCAAATTGTTTTTAGTCCAATTCAAAAGCTAAAAGCACAAAATTGACACCAAATAGTAAAGAGACCTTCAAATTATTTTTCACGAATAAGAGTGTTGAGGAGAGTCTAAATGTCATTTCATTAGAAAGGACAAGGAGGGTCAAGCAATCATCATGTTAGAAAGGCCAACACAATCTAAAAATTATCCCATTGCAAAGGTTTGGAATAATATAGGAATCATCTCAATGAGAAGATGGATGAGTGCCTGCCCAAAAATCATGTTGGACGTACGAGGGAGAGTATCAAAATAACTTGCAAGAGCGAGGAGGACACAAATTCAACCTGTTAAAAGAAGTCCGGGTAAGCAATAAATTGACTTGTAAGGCTGGGAGAACCAACAATGCAGTATTACTTTAATTACTACTGCAACCAACAAAGGTAGTGAAACTGAATACTGGAACAAAACATCCTGTACTTTTATACCATGTAGAAAACCCGATATCTCATTCATATTATTTTCACTTGAGATGATTATTGTGAGAATAGGAAAAATAATTTGGATATCAATCAAGAAAAGAGTACAAGGGCATATATAGAGAAATATTAGGGTTTTGTGGTATGGGCCCAAAATGACCCATTAACCAATCTAAACTTTAACACTCCCCCTCAAGCTGGAGCATATATATCGAATATGCCTAGTTTGTTACATAGATTGTTAAAGAAACACTTAAACCCTTGGTGAAGATATCCGCCAGTTGCTCAGATGATTGGGTGTATGGCATAGAGATGACTCCCTTTAATACCATATCACGAACATAGTGACAATCAACCTCCACATGCTTGGCACGCTTATGGAATGTTGGATTGTTTGCAATGAAGATGGCGGCCTGATTATCACTCAACATTTGCATAGGTATCGTGACGGGGAATCCTAACTCAGATAGAAGAGACTGCACCCAAACCATCTAACAAGCTATCTGTGCCATTGATCTATACTCTGCTTCGACACTCAATTTTGAAAACACATTCTGTTTCTTACTTCGCCAAGTAACCAAGTTTCTGCCAACATACGTACAGAAACCCGACGTAGACTTTCTGTCTCCTCTATCACCGGCATAACCCAAGTCAGAATAGGCTGCGATGTCTAGGTGACCATGATTCTTGTAAAAAAGACCTTTGCCGGGAGCTCCTTTAACATATGCAAGCACCCTCAGAGCACCCTGCCAGTGAACTTCTCGTGGCTCTCATGCATAAACTGACTCAAGAGTCCAACTGCGTAAGATATATCAGGACGAGTAACTGTTAGATAAATGAGCTTGCCAATCAAACATCTGTATTGACTTGGATCTTTGAGAGAAGGGGAAGATGTCTCCCAGAAGGGTGGTGACTGCTCAATAGGTGTGCTCTCTGGTTTACAACCTAATAAACCAGTCTCCTTAAGTAAGTCCAACACATACTTCAGCTGTGAGAGCATTATCTTTCCTTTGGCATATGCAAACTCAATACCAAGGAAGAATCTGGGTCGTCCCATGTCTTTTGTAACGAAATGCTTCATTAAATGCTTCTTAGTTCTCTGAATGCCCTGATGATCGCTACCCGTCAACAAGATGTCATCGACATATACTGCAAGTACCAGATGAAGTGTTCTTATAGAACACAGAGTGATCCACATTGCACTTGCGAAAACCATCTACAATTGCAATTACACTAAACTTTTCAAACCAAGCACGAGGATTCTGTTTCTGACCATAGATCACTTTCTTGAGCTGGCAAACTAGATTCTCCCCCTGAGCAACATACCCCGGAGGTTGCTCCATAAACAGTCTCAACTAAGTCTCCATAAAGAAAAGCATTCTTTACATCGAGTTGACAGAGTGCCCATGATTGATCCATAGCCACCGATAGTAGAATGTGAATGGAATTCAGACGAGCAACTGGTGAAAATGTCTCAGCATAATCAACACCATAAGTCTGAGTAAAACCACGGTCCACCAATTGGGCTTTGTATCAATCAACTGTACCATCAGTTTTGTGCTTGACAGAGAAGACCAAATCGGCAAGTGACGACACTGGCATCAGCAGGGCGAGGCACAAGCTCCTATGTACCACGAGATCTTAAGGCTTTCATTTCCTCATCCATTAACTTCTGCCATTGTGGAAGCGGACGTACATCCTAGTAGTTCCTGGGGATCGATTCAGTAGACAAGGAAAGAGCAAATGTGCGGAAGGACGGGTGAAGATTACCATAAGAAACAAAAAGTGAGATGGGATGTTTTGTACAAGAACGAATACCTTTGCGAAAGGCAATGGGAAGATCAAGAGACAGGTCTACATCATCTAGGGAGACGATCGGAGGGGCAGATTTGGCGGTGGTACATGTTGGCGGCGATGATACTGGAGGAGGCATCACACTAGGCACAGGCACAGGTGGAGTGACAGAAACATTAATATGGAGAACAATATCAGACAACGTAATCAACAAATCTTGAGAACCTGAGTCGGAAAAAAAAGATTGAGACTCAAAAAACGTGACATCCATAGACACATAATACTTCTCACTAGTTGGGTGGTACAAACGATATCCACGTTGGGTACGGGAATATCCGACAATGACACATTTAAACGCACGCGAGCACAACTTATCCAAACCAAGAGTTAAATCCTGAACAAAATCAACACAACCGAAAACACGAGGAGATAAGCGAAACAACTCAGTATCAGGTAGAAGACGACATAGAGGGACCTCTCCCCTTAAGGGTGCAAAAGGCATACGATTAATAAAATATACTGCAATTAAGATAGAATCAGACCACAAATACCTAGGGACATTACGCTCCACTAAGAGAGTGCGTGCAACATCTAAGATGTGACGATGCTTTCTTTCAGCAACCCCATTCTGCTGAGAGATGTGTAGACAGGTGGTTTGATGAATAATCCCAAAGGACGCACACAAAGAATTTACAGCAGAAGATACAAATTCTAAAGCATTATCAGTACGAAGACATTTGAGAACAGTGGAAAACTGATTTTGTACTTCCAAAATAAGTGTTTTAAGGACATCAACAATAGATCGATGGTCTTTTAACAAGTATACCCATGACTATCGGGAAAAATCATCAACAAACACAACATAGTAATGATGACCAGAAATAGACGCTACTCTACAAGGTCCCCAAACATCACAATGAACTAGATCAAATGACGACCGACTAGATACTAAAGTAGAACGTTTAAAGGTTGCACGATAATGCTTACTCAACTGACACGACTCACATTGAAATGACTCGACCCGAATCCAAGGCAAAGCCTGCTGAAGACGATTAAGAGAAGGATGACCCAATCTACAGTGCCATATGAGTGATGACTTGGTGTCCGTAATAGAAGCTGCCAAACTACAAGAAATATCATCACACACCAACGTATGCACGCCGTCACCATGATTACGCCCTAAACCAAACGAAAAACAGATGGACAAAGTTTTTGAAAAAAAAGATTTTGTACCTGTCATGTGAGGGGAGGCCCCGGAGTCAATAATCCAGAAAGTGTCCCTGGAAGCAACAAAGGCATTATCTGTGGAAATAGGAGAAGAGACTGGCATGAGAAACTGTGCCCTGTAGCTGCTGGAACCGTGCAAAGTCAGCCTGAGAGATTGTAACTAACTGTTCAGCAGTAGAAGTATGTGACAGATCGGCCAACTCTGCACAAGTATTGACCACTGCCGGACGACCGTGCTTATCCCAACAACGATTCTCAGTGTGGCCTGTCCGTTGACAAAAGGTGCACACAAACCTACCCCGAGAAGCACCACAGCCGGCTCCTCGACCACCACGAGAGGAGCCTTTACCACGCCCACGAGACGAAAACATGACGACGAAGAGACAAATCCTTCAGTAATGAGACAAGGGCATCATTGGTGATGGCTGAGGAACATCACTATGTGCCTGTAGAACAACAGGAACGGCGAGAGATGAGCGGCGGCTAGCGGCAGAGGTGGCGGCAGCGGCTAGGGTTTTGGGTGGCAGCTAGGGTCTAACCCAGAGCTCTGGTACTATGTGAGAATAGGAAAAATAATTTGGATATCAATCAAGAAAGAGTACAAGGGTATATATAGAGAAATATTAGGGTTTTGTGGTATTGGCCCAATATGGCCCATTAACCAATCTAAACTCTAACAATTACAATACATATAGGCTGGATGCCACAATGAAATAAAAATTGCAAGATATTGGTAAGGAAAAAACTAATTAATAGATATGGATATACTAACTAGTACTTATGGATAAGAAATTATGTAAGGATTGTTTCATGATTGAAATATGTTAACCTTTGCCATATTAGGAGAATTGCTTACTTCTTTCTCTTCAGCTCATTTTTTGTAAATTTGAGATCATATGTTAACTGAGTTACAAGGGCTCTAGCTTCTAGTGGATCTTCTTCAATTTGAATTTGTTCGTGGTGAATAGTTGATCGTCTATTCTAATTAGAGTAACTAATAGTCCCAAATTGGTTAATTGGAAAATGTAGGTTTGAATATAAAAGCATACATCAACCCTCTTATCCACTTAGGCTTTTGGGTTGGACCAAACCCAAATAATATGGTTGATTTGTAATGTAGGTAGTTAAAATACACCAGCACATATCAAAGAGGCGTATTCATGTAATTGCTTTTGGGTTGAATCAGGCCCTAATCATATGTTTGATTTGCATCTAATAGTTTTGTCTCTGAGTATCATGTGAAAATGACAATGTTTGAGAAAGTATATAGCTAAGCTATATTTCTGTATGTTCGTATCACAGCATGAATTTTAGAGTTCATATCTTTTGACTTTGTTCAATCATTTATAGGCTTCTTTTCTGTTTGTGGACGAAATTGATCATCTAATAGTTTTGTCTCTGAGTACCATGTGAAAATGACAATGTTTGAGAAAGTATATAGCTAAGCTGTATCTCTGTTTGTTTGTATCACAGCATGAATTTTAGAGTTCATATCTTTTGACTTTGTTCAATCATTGATAGGCTTCTTTTCTGTTTGTGGACGAAATTGATCATCTAATAGTTGTCTTTGAGTATCATGTGAAAATAACAATGTTTGAGAAAGTATATAGCTAAGCTATATCTCTGTTTGTTCGTATCACAACATGAATTTTAGAGTTCATATCTTTTGACTTTGTTCAATCATTTATAGGCTTCTTTTCTGTTTGTGGACGAAATTGATCATGTTCATATCTCATTTAGCATGAATTTTAGAGTTCATATCTTTTGACTTTGTTCAATCATTTATAGGTTTCTTTTCTGTTTGTGGACGAAATTGATCATGTTCATATCTCATTTAGCATGAATTTTAGAGTTCATATCTTTTGACTTTGTTCAATCATTTATAGGCTCCTTCTTTTGTGTTTGTGGATGAAATTGACGCTATAGCTGGCAGACATGCAAGGAAGGATCCTCGGAGACGAGCAACATTTGAGGCTTTACTCACTCAGCTCGATGGAGAGTATGCTTTTGGCCTTTATATCTTAGAATTCTTGATACAATATAAAATTTGTGCGTAATAATTTGTCAAAACACAAAAAGTGGCAGGCTTTACACGAAAGTTAAAATAAACATTCTATTGTGGATAATGGCTATAATTAGCTTAGTAAGAAGTTGTGTATCATGAGGCCATGTTTAGCATGCCCAGGTCCCTTGTCTTCACCATCTTGTTAGGCAATGAGCTGTTTGCAATTGGTTTGACTAAATCTATTGGAGCAAACTTAAATGTGAGTTGCAGTATCATAATTGCAATCAAAACTTTGGATTATATATTTGTTCGATACTAACTGCTGGAAGGATAAGAATATCTGAAGATGGTTTTACTGTTTTAGATTTTAAACAAAACCTATCTTTGACCATCAACTTGCTTAGCCTAATATTATTTATAGTCTTTTGCAGCTTTTGTTGCTTAGCCTGATATTATTTACATTGTCATCATGTTTGTTTTTTTTGGTTGAATGGTTGGCTTGTTTTACATAGAAGTGCACTTTTGGTATCTAAACTATGTTGGAGTAACTAACTGTCTCCCATCAGTTAATTCGGTAAATTTGGATATGAACATAATATAAACTTAGATCTCTCATGCTATTAGCTTAAACTCTTTTGGGTTGACTTGGGCCCAAATAATATGTTTGGTTTGCATTTGACAAACCATATCTTGTGTTGGTGTTGGTGTTGGTGTCTTTACTTGAAGGGTTATAAAATATTACCGGAAGGGATTAGAACTGCTGACCTATTTCATAGTTTAGGGATCATTCCTAAAGTTCTCCTTAATTCAAGGATCAAGTTGAACCTTTTTTGAGTTCACGGGTCAAAAGTGCACTTTCACATGTGTTTTTAATGTCTTATAGATGATGGTGCAAAGGTGATTGTCCTTGTTCAAGCATACAATATATTAGTTTTGGGATTGTGAAGCAAATTTTTACCAATAATTTTCTTAATAGTCTTGGGTAACTTATTAGAGCATCCTTTAACAGATTTAAGCTATTTAATATGTCAACCAGGATTTTTATATATCTGTGTACCATTAATAAAGCTTTTCTTTAATATTTCAATCTAATGCCATTATTCTATGCTCTTACTACATCCAAATCTCTTTCTCATATGGACCTCACCTAGGAAATGATTCTGAATATGCTATTTGTGCCTAATTAGGTGAGAATTTGGACCCCAACCAGGATGTCGCTCCCATGTCACTTGTTAGATTTTATATTTTGGTACTAGTGGGCCCTATATGGGCTTTGTATGAGCTTAGGAGTCTTACACCAAAAAGTCTCAAGACTTAGTGGCTCAACCTTTATACGTATATATAAACCCATTACACTTCTATTACACAACCGATGTGGTACTATATTTCCAACACCCTCCTTCAAGTTTAACTTGGTCGAACTTGCACAGACTTGTACACCAGAGGTCTGTTTACATAGACTTGTACACTACTTGTGTCTCAGAAGTCCGACACACATGGAGGTCATACACACATGGACTTGTACCACATCGGTGGCTCCACTATATTGCTCTGATACCATGTTAGATTTTATATTTTTGGTACTAGTGGGCCCTATATGGGCTCTATATGAACTTAGGGGTCTTATACCAAAAAGTCTCAAGACTTAGTGGCTCAACCTCTATACCTATATATAAACCTATTACACTTCTATTACACAACCGATGTGGTACTATATTTCCAAAATCACTCTTCACTGCTACTGTGATCACATTTGCTTTCTTCTCCTTTGGCTACTTGCTATTGTTCTTCCTAGAGTGGTTCTAGTGCTTTATTAATTTTTTTTTATCTTGACAATACTTTGTGTGGAATTGAGAGGTTCTTATTGAAATGTCTAATATAATATCTGACCCCTCTGGTTCACAATATTTGCTGCTATTTTTATGACATATACTCTAATTGATAATATTAATTATATAAACTTAAAGCAATGGGAGAATCTGAGTAAAACCTCTGTTGTATATTCTCTATTCTGTTTCTACTCTAGTTTTGCTTTTTTACATTTGAAGTATCTGCTAAATCTTTGCTGTTACATTCCATTCTAAGTGTTTATCATTTACAGGAAGGAGAAAACTGGTGTTGATCGTTTCTCTCTTAGGCAAGCTGTAATATTCTTATGTGCCACTAACCGGCCAGATGAATTGGACCCTTCATTTGTCCAGCCAGGACGCATTGATCGACGCCTATACATTGGTTTACCTGATGCCAAACAACGGGTGCAAATATTTGGTGTGCATAGTGTAGGGAAGAAATTTTCAGATGACGTAGATTTTGAAAAGGTTTTCCTCTATCACTACTCTCAGTTTGTGGATAGTATTGGTGTCCACATGACACTCATTCTTGTTTTCAAACATATTTTGTTGTTTATTGGGGAAATAATAGTCCAAATTTTAGTTGATTTTCCTGATTAAAGGGACATAATCTTTGCTTGTTATGGCCTATTTATGCCTCTTGGATAAACTAGTGTTTTTGCTTTTGATGCTCCAGTGAATCCTATACTGCAATTTGTGAGCTTCTGATTTTTATTTTTCCTGCATTTTTTCCTTCTATTTCACAAAATTGGCCTTTAAAATTGGATTACTCTATTTCTTGCCATTGTGTTCTAAATTTATTCATGTGTTACTATTGTCTAGACAATCTTTTATTGATGTCAACCACGTGTCTCCTTGGGAAGCTCTTTTGGGCACATAATAAGGTGACTGGCTTTTATAGAAAAAGAGCTTCTATGAAGCTCAAAGCTTAAGATAAGGGCTTTTTGGTAATTGTTCTAAATTATATCTTTCCTAAAGTTTTTCTCTGGAGAATCTCTCTCTTCAAAAGTACTCCTAAGCACTGCAAGATAGGGCCTTATTGTATATGTTGCCATGAACAATGCTCATGTGTTATTATTCCTAGACAATCTTTTATTGATGTCAACCACGTGTCTCTTTGGGAAGCTCTTTTGGGCACACAAGAGGGTGATTGGCTTTTATAGAAAAAGAGCTTCTATGAAGCTCAAAGCTAAAAAAATGAACTAGATAAGGGCTTTTTGGTAAATGCTCTAAATTATATCTTTCCAAAGTTTTTCTCTGGAAAATCTCCCTCGTCAAAAGTACTTCTAAGCACTGCAAGATAGAGCCTTATTGTATATGATGCTATGAACAACGTAGATCTATGATATTCAATAAGATAAAAAGCCTGGTTTGGCTATGCATGTCATTACCCTTTTTTTGGCATAGCGCAGACAAATGGATTATTATGTTGGGCACCATAGTGTCTTGTATCTTAAGTGGGATTTTTGAAGTGTTAATGTGTTATATTGTATGCCATATTCTGTATTTTCATGGTCTAAATTATAGACGAATCATTAATGGTCTCTGGGTTAGGTGGACCCATGGCGCAAGGTGACTTTGTGCCTAAACTCTGTGAAGCTGTATAAGCCTTTTGGTTTTCTAAATTCTAATTTAGCTGTGAAATTTCAGACATTATTTCAAGTACAATATTGTGGGGTTAATTTTTTGATAGGTCACTAAGTTTTGAATTTATTTCTTTCCGGTTACCAAGTTTTAATTTGTATCGTAAAGGTTACTCAAGTTTGATTTCGTTTCACCGGGAGGTTACCCGCGAGTGACCACATCCATGCTGCTGACGTGGATGCCGGAAAAAATACAGTCAGCACAGTTCGCCATGTCCTTAGTCTGAGATGGAGCCTCCACGTCAGCCAGCCTGTCCACGTCAGCAGAGTTGATAACCGTTTTGATATTAAATGAAAACTTAGTGACCGAAATAAAATAACATAAGTTGTTCAATAATATGTCACACTTAAATTTGTCATAGAAATATATTTTGTTATTTTATTTCGGTCACTAAGTTTTCATTTAGTATCAAAACAGTTACCAACTCTGCTGACGTGGACAGGCTGACTGATGTGGAGGCTCCTTCTCAGACTGAGGATGTTACGAACTGTGCTGACTGTGTTTTTTCCGGCATCCACGTCAGCAGCATGGATGTGGTCACTCGGGGGTAACCTCCCGGTGAAACGAAATCAAACTTAAGTAACTTTTATGATACAAATTAAAACTTAGTAACCGGAAAGAAATAAATTCAAAACTTAGTGACCTATCAAAAAATTAATTCTAATATTGTGCTATTCTTTGTTGCCAAGTGAACAGTATACCAGAGTTACCCGTGTGTTTTGTTGTCAGGTTATTGGTTATGTATTGATATCTGTTTAAATGCCTTAGGCCAGGATGCTCATGTTTTATAGCGCAATAACCTGTCATTCTTGGTCAAATGAAAATTTCATTCTGGTCCTGCCATGCCAGTATTGACTGCTTTCAAATTGTTAATTATCAATATTTATTTTTGACTTTCTTGTAATGGTATCCTAAGCTACATGTTCTTTTTTTAGCTTGTTTTTCGCACTGTTGGTTATTCTGGAGCTGATATTCGAAATCTTGTCAATGAAGCGGCAATAATGTCTGTAAGTGGTATCTCTATTTTTTCTCCTTGTTTCTTTTAATGTCTTTTTTTTTTACTCTGTGCAATTTTAAATGTTGCCTCATTGTAAAATTCATTTTCTGATAGATTGTAGGAAATTTCCTTTGTAATTGACCTCTCCACTATATTGGTCTGCATGTGGCACATGTTTTTCCGATCTTCAACTTAGTTTCTTATGAACATATAAAAGCAAGTTCAGTGCATGAAGTTCTTGCCAACTTGGTGAGGCTTGACTTTCTCAGACCCTACTTGTTCACATCCTGTAATTTCCTTTCGTTAAGATCACAACTGAAAGGCACAATCCCAAATTATAAACACATACTTGTACCTATTCATTTGTTTTGATGACTCTTTGGACTTGATACAAAATACAAGTGGTTTTTTTGTGAACAAGTGTACTGCTGTTTCTAGGAAACAGTTTTGGTAAACCTTCCAAATTGTTTCAAGCCAACATTTTCTTGGGATTACCAACATCGCCATCTCAAGATGATTTGATTGGTTATTAATTATTAAGGAAGTTTATATGGTAAGTTTGGTTTGTACAAGTAGCATTACTCGATAAACAAATAATGTTGGTGAGAGCAAGCTATCAAAGTTTTGTAGTTTTATTGGGTAGCTTTTTGTGTTGCAAGCTTGGATGGAAAAACAGTCACCTTTTGTATAACTTCTCTCATACAGAAAGAGTTGGTTTTCCTCAGGTTTTTTAACCGAATAATGAACTTTTGTAGACAATTTCAAACTATGAAGTGTGATTGCAGCCTCTCAGAGCAAAGAGGAGAGACTTTAAGATGATGAGTCAATATCTGCGTAGTTAAGAAGGTTGGATATGACCTAGAGGAAAGAACGATTAATGTGAAACTGGTGCCTTGGGGCTTAGAATTCCTTAAGTAATTCCATTTGTATTGTGATGGATGAGTTTCAGTTAGATAGAACGATTTTAGAAATTTGATACTGCCACTTTGCGTTTGGACAAATGAAGGGGTAATTTTTAGTAGTTCTACTAGCTGTTTATGGTCGCTTTTTGCTATCTAATGCCATCTTTGCCACAGTAAGCATGACATATATTAGATGATTGATCAGGGCCCTTTAGATGGGATGCACATTTGATGTAATTGACATAAGATTGTTCGCTAGCAGCAGTGCAGACAGCATTGTACCACTGCTAGTGCTTTCTTAACTAACACTACCTGAGGTTCTTGATGGAGGTGTAGTATGGTCCATAAGAGCTTTTTCACACTCTTTATGGTGATGCCACCCCCAAGGATACAAGATTTAAATCATAAGGAATAAAACAGTAATTTAAGCTGTCTGTAAAAAGGGTAATTTAAAAATGAATTTTGATGCCATTTAAGGATGAATATCTCAAATGGTTATAGAAACTAAGTTACTATTTTTAGGAGTTTTTTTAGATTGCATCTTTTTTTATGCTGATAAGATATATATAAATTTAAAAAAATTGATAAAATAGAGCAGTGAAGTAAGTTAATATGTGTATTATTACTAATTATCTTAGTGTGATAATTATTGATGTCTTAAATGAAGATTCTAGACATAATACAAACAAGTTAACAAATTGTATCTAAATTGAAGTCACATTATACTTGAGTGGTGAAGTTGTTTTTGGGTGAAGGCATTTTTTGTCAATTGTAATGTTGAACTTATCCAATGCGAAAATATGGAAATTATCAAGTTACTTAATGCTATTACAAGCCCTTGACTGTGATCTAGTTATGGGACCCTGCAATCTGAAATCAGACAGTAAGGTTGCAAGTGGAGTATATTAGTTTCTCTGCCTTTTCGACCTATTTTGTAAACCAGAAAAACTAAGAGCTCATCAGAGAGAACTCTTCAATCTCAGGTCTAGAAACTTGATAAGAGAATAATGTTTGCCTTATTCCTATTCATGACTTGCTTTTAATACTAGATTACAACCATAACTGACTCCAACTATTTAGAAGACATTCAAGTTGACTCGATCAGATAATTCCAAACTGACTCAAATCTCATTGATCACAATTATTTAAATGATAAATAAACTAATCTGATAATTATTTAAAATAAAATGACAGCTAGTGAACTGACAGATAATCTTGTTTCTTCTTTTTCCCATGTGGAAATTGTTTGTAGACCTGGTCAAAGAGAACCACCTTTGACTGAGTTACGCTCATGTAGCTGTTAGACCTACTTTTAGTTCTTAGCAAATGCGTTTTCACCTATTGCATCTCATTAACGCTGTTATGCCGTACTTGATATTCTAGAGCTCTAGGTTTAAATAAAGATGTCATGGTATCAAATGCAAATTGATCCAAAGGATAAAGCTGTAGGACTATTTATTGGTATATGTTGTTGCCTTTCATGGTGTTAATCTCTTTTGTTTTATCTTATTTCAAAGGATTTATAGTCAATTCTAAATTATGATGCCATAGTTTGTTGAAAGAATGACCTAATCATCATCACCTCTATTCGTAGTTAATTTATAATTTCACATACATGGCTAGAGAATTCTCGTACTCAAAGACCTATCCTAAATACTATTTGAGAAGTATAACCTCTTTAATGGTTACTAGTGTCACCCAGATATGGTGTTAGATATGGCATATCGCTTATCTAGGGAAAAAGTTCTAGGGAAAGAGTTCATTCCTATACGGTGATATGTATATTTTTTTTTTATATGGGATGATGCACTTGGGACACTTTTGTATCACATGTTCCCTATAGGCTTCTAATTTATCCTGGTTTATTAAAAAAAACCTCTAGTTTAACTCATCTTCTTTCTGTTGCACTTTCCATCTTAATATATATTTTTTTATTTTTTAATCTCAATATTCTATTTTATTTATTTATTTTTTTAATCAAATAATTCTGTTATCTCTTTGAACTCCATAATTCTTTTTATATTTTTCTTGCTTAATAAATTGTTTCTCATTTTGCAAATCTTTTAAATAGTGTTTTCATGATTTTAAAAGCTATATTTAATTAAATTTAAATTTTAATATGATTTAAATCTATTGGCTCTAAGTTTTATTTCTCTAAAAAACAATTTATGATGTGGTTCACATGTATATATATACCCCCCATTTCCACATAGGCAGTTTTCATTAAATTCAATTGTTGGATACCCTTTGATCCCTGGATACTCGACGCTCCTTTATGTGTGCTATTATCACATCTGGTTATTCTGTATTGCATGGAAGTTCTTGATTCACTTATAGGAGTAGTGTGACTTTGTTGATGCTCTCATGCTGTGCTTTTCTTCGAGGAAGATTCATGGCCCAATCTTGCAATATGTGCCTTGCATACCTTCCAAGGCACTATAGACATTGTGTGTTTGGTAGATGGGAAAGTTGGTAGAAAGTAGTAACTTTCTCTGGAAAGTAATACAAGGGAATCACTTTACCATGTTTATGAGAGGTTTTTCCTGGGAAAGTAATATTGCCATGGGAGAGTAATTCCATCAAATTTAGGGAGAGTGATTCCCTCAATATATGGTGGGAAAGTCATATTCCCATGGAAAAGGAAAGTGAAATCATTTTTTTTTACCAAAATTCCCTCAATTTTTTTCAAAATTACTTTCCCACTCAAATAAATATTTAAATAAATATATTTAAATAAAAAATATTTGAATATTTAATCTTATAAAAATATTTAAAATAAAACAATTGATTAAGTTAATAAAGTATTTTATTAAATTAATTTTTTTAATTAATTGTTTAAAATCATTTTATATATTTGAAAACATATTATTATTATTATTTTAATAATTAAAAATTGATTAACAAATTATGGATAAGTAAAATAACACAAGGGCATTTCTGTCATTATGCCAACAGATTCCCAAGGATATCTTCCAATACCAAACACATAAATATTACTTTCCCATCAATTTAACCAAACTTTCCAATACATACCAAACAAAGAAATGTTATTTTTCCAAGAATTACTTTCCCATCAATCAAATTCCATCAAAACATTCCCTAAGTACCAAATGCCCCAACAATTCTTTTTTCTATAGTTAGCCTATTTTCCCATTCTGTTCTTAGATTTATTGTATTACTATACTAGCTGAAGTTAGTCAATTATATTTCTTATGATACTAGTTGTGACAAGTTCTTACTTGTTAGTGGAATGTGTAACTGGTGCAGACTGGCTGACCAAAACTGCTAGTAGGCTAAGGGCAGCTGTTAGATAGGAATGTGACTCCTTTTTTTCACGAATAAGAATCTGAATCGAATGGAACTACTCTAAGAAATTTAGTTATGTTAGAATGTGTTTGGTAATCAGATTGGAATGATTATTAATGATTCTAGTCAAAAAGAGAAATGTTCATGGTGGAATGTCAGAGGTCATGTTTCAAGGTCAAATTGGTCATGGGCATCTGAGTCATGACAAAAAATAGGGAACATTAAAAAACTTGATCTATCATATAACATAAAATCATAGCACAATAGTTGGAAACATCTTTCTTCAGTATTAATCCTTGCTTGAGTTATGAAATAAACACAACCTAACTAATTGAAGAATCGAGTTCAAAACTAAAACCCTACAAAACAAGAAACAAAATAATTGTTGGGTGTTTTCACTTTTCATTATATATTTAAATATGCAAGTGCACATGCCGTTAACAACTAATAAAGTTATGAATAGAGTGTCATTCTCATGAGGAATTGGTAGGAGTAATTACTAAGTGCTAAAACTAACATAATTTTGTCTTATTCAACAACCAATTAAGTGGTTGTGCAAAATCTCATTGATCTTTCATTCAACTATCCTTATTCTCATCGAACTTGTCTTATTAATGAATGAAATGTTAACATGGAGTTTCTTAATTACCCACAAGCACCTTCCGAGGCCTTATAGAAATACTTAAACCTTATCAAATTTCTATATCCCTGAAAGAATCATCTAAAGAATAGATTTATTAAGTGCTACTCGTTTTTTAATGTGTGGTTTGCAGGTATATTCCTATCCTACAAGTTAATCAATCGCATGATTAATCATACATAATTCAATCCAAAACTAGCCATAGAGTTCCTCTCTTAAGTTCATTAATGGTTCACAGATCAATCTTGATGATGGTCAGTCATTCATAAAAATATGAAGAGCAAGATTGAATCAACATCTTATCTTCATTAAGAACAACAAGATTAAAGATTACTTCAATATCACTTTAAGAAATCAAAGTTTGTTGGAATCCTAGAAAGGCGATTTAGTTCAAAAGAGTCATCAAATCAATATTGAAGTATTCAATAAACATAATGATAAATGAAAAGAATAATAAAGTAGCTTCCACTCAAATCTGCCCTTCTTTCTCCTGTAGTTGTCATCTCTTTTACAGAATAGCTGTTTCTTCTATGTGAAGATAGGAAAAATAGGTTGTATATTTCATTAATAAAAGAGTACAATGGTATATATAGAGAAATATTAAGATTTTGTGGTATGGGCTCAATATGGCCCATTAATCAAATATAAACTACAACATAACTCTAACACTCCCCCTCAAGCTGGAGCATATATATCGAGCATGGCTAGCTTGTAACATAGATTACTAAAGACTTTAACATTTAAACCCTTGGTGAAGATATCCGCTAGTTGCTCAGACGACTGGGTATATGGCGTAGAGATGACTCCCTTCAGTACCATATCACGAACATAGTGACAATCAACCTCCACATGCTTGGTACGCTCATGGAATCTTGGATTATTTGCAATGAAGATGGCGGCCTGGTTATCACATAACATTTGCATAGGTATTGTGATAGGGAATCCCAACTCAGATAGAAAAGACTGCACCTAAACCATCTCACAAGTTGTCTGTGCCATCGATTATGTACTCTGCTTCTGCACTCGATCTCGAAACCACATTCTGTTTCTTGCTTCGCCAAGTAACCAAGTTTCCACCGACATACGTACAGAAGCCCGACATAGACTTTTCTGTCTCCTCTATCGCCAGCATAACCCGAATCAGAATAGGCTGCAACGTCTTGGTGACCATGATTCTTGTAGAGAAGACCTTTGCCGGGAGCTCCTTTAACATATGCAAGAACCCTCGAGCATCCTGCCAGTGAACTTCCGGTGGCTCATGCATAAACTGACACAGGAGTCCAATTGCGTAACATATATCAGGATGAGTAACTCTCAGATAAATGAGCTTGCCAATCAGACGTCTGTATTGATCAGGATCTTTGAGAAATGGGGAAGATGTCCCCCAGAAGGGTGGTGACTGCTCAATAGGTGCTCTCTGGTTTACAACCCAATAAACTAGTCTCCTCAAGTAAATCCAACACATACTTCCGCTGTGAGAGCATCATCTTTCCTTTGGCATATGCAAACTCAATACAAAGTATCTGGGTTGTCCCATGTCTCGTGTAATGAAATGCTGCATTAAATGCTCCTTAGTCCTCTGAATGCCTTGACGATAGCTACCCGTCAACAAGATGTCATCGACATATACCGCAAGTACAACACAACCAAATGAAGTGTTCTAATAGAACACAGAGATCCACATTACACTTGCGAAAACCAGCTGCAACTACAATTACACTAAATTTTTCAAACCATGCGTGAGGACTTTGTTTCAAATCATAGATCAATTTCTTGAGCTGGCAGACAAGATTCTCCGCCTGAGCAACATACCCCGGAGGTTGCTCCATAAACACTGTCTCAACTAAGTCTCCATAGAGAGACATTCTTCACATCAAGTTGACAGAGTGCCCATGATTGTTTAATAGTTACCGACAGTAGAATGCGAATGGAATTCACACGAGCAACTTGTGAAAAAGTCTCAGCATAATCGACACCATAAGTATGAGTAAAACCACGGGCCACCAACCGGGCTTTGTAGCGATCAATTGTACCATCCGCTTTGTGCTTGACAGAGAAGACCCATCGGCAAGTGACGACGTTGCATCAGCAGGGCGAGGCACAAGCTCTCATGTACCAGGAGATCTCAAGGCTTCCATTTCCTCATCCATTGCCGTCTGCCATTGTGGAAGCAAACACACATCCTGGTAGTTCATGGGAATTGACTCGGCAAACAAGGAAAGAGCAAAGGTGCGGAAGGACGGGTGAAGATTATCATAAGAAACAAAAAGTGAGATGGGATGTTTAGTACAAGAACGAATACCTTTGTGAGTGGCAATGGGAAGACCAAGAGACAGATTTGCATGGTTCGGGTAGAGAACTGGAGGAGGCGGAGCTGGTGGTGGTACACGTTGGCGGCGATGATAAACCTGTCCAAAACGGCCATCATCTGTATCTATTGGAGGAGGCGTCACACTAGGCATTGGCACAAGCGGAGGGACCGAAACAGGGATAGGAGAACAATATCAAATGACGTAGTCAACATATCGTGAGAAACTGAGTCAAAAAAATTTAGACTCAAAAAACGTGACATCCATAAACACATAATACTTCCGACTAGTCGGGTGAAATAACCGGTATCCATGTTGGATGCGGGAATATCCAACAAAGACACATTTAAGCACACGCGGGCGCAACTTGTCCTAACCAGGAGTTAAATCCTGAACAAAACCAACACAACTGAAAACACGAGGAGACAAGTGAAACAACTCGGTATCAGGTAGAAGACGACGTAAAGGAACCTCTCCTCCTAGAAAAGCAAAAGACATATGATTAATAAGATAGACTGCAGTTAAGATAGCATCATACCACAAATAGATAGGAACATTACGCTCTACCAAGAGAGTGCGCACAACATCCAAGATGTGACGATGCTTTCTTTTAGTAATCTTATTTTGTTGAGAGGTGTGTGGACATGTGGTTTGATGAATAATCCCAAAGGACGCCCACAAAGAATTTACAGGAAAAGATACAAATTCTAAAGCATTATCGTTGCAAAGACATTTGAGAACAGTGGAAAATTGATTTTTAATTTCCAAAATGAATGTTTTAAGGACATCAGCAATAGACCGATTGTCCTTTAACAAATATACCCATGACACTTGGGAAAAATCATCAACAAACACAACATAATAACGATGACCAAAAATAGACGCGACCTTAGAAGGTCCCCAAACATCACAATGAACTAAATCAATTAACGACCAATTAGACACTAGAGTAGAACATTTAAAGGTAGCACGATGATGTTTACCCAACTGACACGACTCACATTGAAACGACTCGACCCTAATCCAAGGCAAAGTTTGCTGAAGACGACTAAGAGAAGGATGACCCAATCTACAGTGCTATATGAGTGATGACTCGGAGTCAAAAACAGATGCTGCTAAACCACGAGGAATATTATCACGCACCAACGTATACACCCCGTCACCACGATTACGCCCCAAACCAATCCTCTTCCCCGTCTGCAGATCCTGAAAAATATAGTGAAAAGGGAAAAAAGTTACACTACAATTCAAATGTTTGGTGATCGTAGAAACGGATAGCAAGTTGACAGGAAATTCAGGTACGAAAATAACATCATTTAGTCTAAGCTGAGAGGAAGCTTGCACAACTCCCTCTCCGGACACTAAGTACGATCGTCCATCGGCAATTGCCACAGAATAAAAAACAGACGGAGAAAGATTTTGGAAAAAAGGTTTTGTACCTGTCATGTGAGAGGTGGCCCCAGAATCAATTATCCAGGAATTGTCCCTGGAAGCAAGAAAGGCATTACCTGAGGAAATAGGAGAAGAGACTGTGGCATGAGACGCTGTGCCCTGTAGCTGCTGGAACCATGCAAAGTCAGCCTGAGAGATAAAGACAAACTGTCCAACACCGGAAGTGGATGACGGATCGACCACCTCGGTACTAGCGTTGGCCACTGCCAGGCGACCATGTTTATCCCAACAGCGTCCTCAATGAGGTCTGTCCGTCGACAGAAGGTACACACAAACCTACTCCGAGAATCACCACGGCCAGCTCCTTGACCACCACGAGAGGAGCCTTTACCACCACGCCCACGAGAAGCAAGGAAAACAGACTGATCAGAGGACACAACGGGTGATAGAGATGTGGATGTAGAAGACAGACGACGCACGCGAGCATAAACAGTAGCAAGATCAGGCATTCTCTTAGAACTTAGAATAGAACCCTTCACCTGGTTTTGCACCTCAAGAGGGAGCCCGTAAAGATATGCGATGACTGCAACTTCATACCGGTAACAACGAAGGGTGGCCAGATCAAGTACTAATGGCTGATTAATATCTAACTCATCCAATAGGCTACGGATGTGAGTGAAGAACTGAGGGGCTGTACGATCGCCTTGACGGGCTGTTAACAGTTGCTCATACAACTTAAAAACACGAGAGATATTATTTTCATTTCCATATGTCAATCTGCACAGCTCCCAAATTGCCTTTGCAGTGGTCAACATCACCACACTTCGGGCAATATCAGGCTCCATACTACCGGTCAACCATGAGCGAACTGTAGCATCCTCAAGAAGCCAATCGGCATACTTGGCATCCTTAGAGTCTTGCGGATCTGCCGTGAGGTACGACGATTTCTTATGAGCCATAAGGAACTGCTCAAAACTCTGTGCCCAAAAAACATAGTTCCTCCCATCTAACTTTGGCGAGGTACAATGGAGATTCTTAACTAAAGAATCATGAGACAAAGATATGACGACGAAGAGACAAATCCTTCAGCAACGAGACAAGGGCATCACTGGTGAGGGTTGAGGATCATCACCAGGTGCCCGTAGACCAACGAGAACGGCGAGAGATGAGCGGCGGTTGGCGGTAGAGGTGGCGGCGGCGGGTGGAAGGCTAGGGTTTGGAGTGGCGGTGGCGGTGGCGGTGGCTGGTGGTTAACCCAGTGCTCTGGTACCATGTGAAGATAGAAAAAATAATTTGTAAATTTTATTAATAAAAGAGTACAAGGGTATATATAGAGAAATATTAGGGTTTTGTGGTATGGGCCAATATGGCCCATTAATCAAATATAAACTATAACATAACTCTAACACTCTCAATTGTTCCAACTTCGAGATCTTAGATTATTAATGGATTTTTTGATCCATATTGATGCAATGCGGCTATATGAAGAAGATTGACGCCTACAAAAGTATGGGGGAGTAAATGATGAAGACTAAAAAATGATTGATGGTGGCATTGTCTATAGATATTAGGTGATAGATGGACCAGATCAGGGAGATTCTTTTGAGGGCTGTTTATAGTCAGTCGTATTGAGGGATATCTGAGATAAATACAGTCATAATGTCACCAATTTGGGATAATCTTTGCACAAAAGATAACTTCGAACAGGCAACGAAATCTCCTCCCTTGGGCATTGCTTCACCCTTCTTTTTAACTCGAAACTCATGAGATGAGATGAGATGGGATGTGGCAACTGTTAGATGTATTATTGTATTGCATATGTATGTATACATGTATATGTATGTATAGACGTATATGTATATTTATCTTTTTCTATATGTAGACCCAAAGGGTCACTTATGTTTTGTGTTCAAGCATATCGACTTGTTCCACTTTCTCTCTCTTTATCTAACAGCAACACCCTCCATTGGGCATGTTGTGCTTAAGGCTCTCAATGAGACATATTGAAGTGGCGAGAGCACCGTGTCACCCTAGGCTTTGATTTGGGTAAAGCTCAATTGACGGATGCTGCTTCTCTCGTTCTTCAGGGATGCAACGTGCCATTCATTGTTTTGTGCTTTGATGTGCTCCTAGTGACTCTTTGGAAAAAAATTATGAAAGTGAGAATAACCTAACTTCATACTGTATTATGATAAACTGACCTAACAAACCCTAAAGCCAACCCTAATAAATGCACAAATATATGCTAATATAACTGTATTTCATAGGGCTACTAGTAATATTCTTAAATTTAAACTTAGTTAACATCCTAATATTTATAGTTTTAAATACTCTTGATAAGTAATGGGATGGCTTCGCGGGCAAGCCAAGAAATGTAGCAATATCATATAAAAGTTTTCAAGGTTAAAATTCCAATAGGCCAGTTTTAATGGATGGATAGTGTAATAATCATGTAAATATGTTTAAAGGATCTATTGGTGCCAGCTTTTTCTGTGATATACTAGGACTAATCAAAGGTGTTTTGATAAATTAGTCAGCGCTACCCTTGCTCTTTATATGAGTGTAAACATTTGGGTTCTATGTGATTCATGGAAAATTTTCAACCTGAACAAAACCAATTGATTTTCAGTTTTTATCAACTTTAACTATGCTGTCTTTATGGAGGCAAAATTTGAAATGGATCTGATCTTTGATATATGCTTTTAGTTGGTCTTGCCTTTTGAAGGATGGCTAAAAAATTGTAATGATTTTCAGGTACGGAAAGGTCATTCCATGATAACGCAAAAAGACATCATTGATGTATTAGATAAACAGTTGCTCGAGGGTATGGGTGTACTGCTCACTGAAGAAGAACAATTGAAGTGTGAAGAAAGTGTATGTGACCTTGTTTACACTGTCATAGCAGACCAAAACCGTATTGTTTCATCTTTCATTTATTTTGTTAACACTTTCTTCTCTCGTTGTCATTCATGCTCATACAATAGGTTTCCATTGAAACAAAGAGATTACTAGCAGTACATGAGGCTGGCCATATATTATTAGCCCATTTGTTCACTCGATTTGATTGGCATGCATTTTCGCAGTTGCTTCCTGGTGGCAAGGTACACATCCTGAATGGAACTGGAGATTGTTTTAACTATGCATTCATACTTGAAGTCTTTGCAATAGAACTTGCATTTAACCTACCTGTTTTGTTTAGAGCAGGAGACTGCTATTTCTGTATTTTATCCAAGGGAGGACATGGTAGACCAAGGGTATACTACATTTGGTTATATGAAAATGCAAATGGTTGTTGCACACGGAGGACGCTGTGCTGAAAGGATTCTGTTTGGTGATGATATTAGTGATGGAGGTAGAGATGATCTGGAGAAAATAACCAAAGTATGCAGCAATCTCTATCTTCAGATTTAAAATTCTCTTAATTTACCCAATTTTCAGTTATGGCAATCATTTAGCATTTTAACCAGAGTACACATTTCTCCATATGCTAGCTGCATGTGTGCACTTTGTTTCTTATCTTTGAGTAGGAATGGTGTTGCCACTGGAACATTTTTTAAATTTATCCTATAAAAGATTAAATTAAGAAAGCCTGTCAGAATATTCAAGATCACAGATTAACCATATCCCACATATCACTCCCATCTCTATTACGCTCGCTTTGATCCCTCCATGGTTTAAAAACCAGACAGGATCTATGACTGAGAAAGTTTGATATTTTTTTGTGCAACCCAAAGGGCTTATAACTCATTCCTTTGATGCCTATAAATATGTGAACTATAATTTATATTTGTTCGCCATCATTGCCATGATGAGTAAACAATGCCTTTATTGACTGGGAGTTATATAGTCATTTATTTGCTTGTTTCAAAATAATTCTTTCTACTTATGGATACTAGATGTAATTTTCCTGTATATTTTATTTCTTGCTACACAAATCAAATAGCCAGATTGTAATCAAGTACTGTTGTTTGAAAAAATTTAAATTCCATTTCGAATGTTATTGTTGGTAAGCGCAGACCAACACAGACCTTGTCCAGCTTTAGTTGCAGGCTTGAATTCTCTAGAAACTTAATGTTTATGGAAAGAGAACTCCAACCTCAGGCAAAAAGTGCATCTAACCGGTCAGGAACATATACTTAGACAGATATAGCAAATCATCCAATCTTAATGTAAAAACATATATGCACCATTCACCAATTTGGCTAACTCTTTCCAAGATGCTGTCCAATGGACCTCAGCAAAGATCAAACCTCTGTTTATTTTGCAAATGCAACCTTAAAAACCATAAATATGTGTACACTAATAGTTGGAGGTCTATAATCCTTTTGTGTGTGTGTGTGTGTATGTCATTTAATGAGTGAGTACATTAACGTAAATATTTTGTGGAAGCATATAATCAAAGAAACATTTTTGTGTTATTGGTGGGACATGTACAGAATATATGTTTCCAGGGCATACATACAAAAACTTCAAATTTATGGTTTAGAACTTCAAATATATCTCAATCCCACTTTGAGCTTGATCCGAGTCGAATGGACAGGACCCGAGTAAGAATTATTCCACCAATGTCGATATCTAGCACATCTGTGCCCATGCCGAGCAAATCATATTCCTTTTTGAAGTTACCTTTCATTGATATTCCCTTTTATTATGATTTCCAACCTTCATTAGCTTACATTTCTAGCTGAATGTAATGTTAAATAATGATGAATCAAGACTTGTTTTTCGTCATGATTGAAGTAGCTTACTATTCTAGATTGCTAGAGAAATGGTAATTAGCCCAAGAAATTCAAGATTAGGCCTTACAACCTTGGTAAGAAGAGTTGGAATGATGGACCGACCTGATAGTTCTGATGGAGAGTTGATCAAGTATAAGGTATTTTTATTTCCTCCTGCAAATATTTAGACTGTACTCGATTCAGAAAATTTATTATTTCCTCTTTTTTACTTTTTTCTTCATTCTAGTGGGACGACCCTTATGTGATTCCTGCTGATATGACTGTTGAAGTTTCTGAACTCTTTAGTCGGGAACTTACGAGGGTAAGAAATTTATTTTGCTGCAATTTTTGTGCCTTAATGTTTCTGTGAATGAATCAAAATTTTTCCCTGATGTACTTTTATAATGTTGCTTGTATGTCTGTTGTTTTAAATACTAACTTAAACCATGTTGTTCAAAAAACCTGTCAGAAAACAAATTGTCTAAATTGTTAGAAATATAAATTCCTTTCCATATGTTTTTGGTTAACTGGTAAATTTTCATTGGTTTTACTCTCCCAAGAGCTCATTGTAGTGCCTTCGCCACTAATATCATAGAAACATATCAAATGAAGCTGTTGAAACATTTGAAGCATGGAATTTACAAATTTGTGTTGTGAACAAACAAATACAGTAAAGAAAAAATATTTTTCAACCATGAAAAATTCACAGAATGCCGATCTTATTAGTCATTTTTTGCTGTGCATATGTTCTTTATTCTCAATCTAATAAAATATGCAAAGTTTTTTACCGTATACTTTTGAATGTTCTTCACAGTACATTGATGAGACTGAAGAAATTGCTATGAATGGCTTGATGCAAAACAAGCATATCTTGCACATGCTTGCCGAAGAACTTGTAGAAAAATCAAGGGTTACTGGATTGGTATGGAGTAAACTTGTTTCTCTAAAGCTATTTTTGTAGGCTTCTCTTAATTTGTTTTTGTTGAAAATAACAAGCTAAATTTCTATTTATTTTTTTGTTCAATGTTACAGTTATTCGTATTTTCTACTAATATTGCAGCTTATGTTGAAAAACTTATTTTGATACCATACTGACATTATTGGATTGAGCTGGGTTTAAGTGTCTTACTATAGATATAATCAAAATTGGGCAGTTTGGTTCCATTCATATCTTAGGATCATATATTAATGACAATTAATTAAAGGTATTCTTATACTTTAGCTAAATGTGCTTTATAGTGATATAATGCTTCTCATGGTAGATTACTATTGTATTATTGCATGCTAAAAAATCAGGAAAGAGTAGCAAATTAGCTTCAATAAGCTCATCAAAATTATTTTTCAACTTTTCATGGTTAAAGATAAATCTATACTACTAAATGAAAGGAACATAGATGAGGATCTCAAGTAAGTTCATAGACATTAAGTATTGAACAGTACAAATATGTTATCACTTATCAAAAGCTTTGGCATGAAGATAGGGATCAATAGGCCTTTAGAAGCTACACAACTTCGAGACATAGCATGATTTATGGACTAGATTTCCCCTTCAATGGATAAGAATTTTTATTTGGGTACCCCATCTCAAACTTGATTAAAGGAAAACAATTCTTTCTTTCTTTCATATTCATTGCTTCATTATTATAGACATTTAATTCGTGCATACAAATTAGTTGAGGTGAAACTGGAACTGTGGTCAGAGTTCCTTTGTGTGTGTGTGTGTGTGCACGCGCCTGTGTATTTCTGTGATGTTTCTTCATTTGTCAGAAATGGTCATATTGTTGATGCTGCTTTTCTTGGTTATTAGATTGTTGATGAAGTTGCTCAAACTATTGTTTTATCTCATGTATGATTCTTTAGGAAGTAGAGGAGAGAATGAAGCAGTATTCTCCTGTGATGCTTGAGGATCTTGCAGTGCCTTTTCAAGTAAACATTGAAGAGGTATTTCAATTATCTTTCATCTAATAAACCTTTGTCAAAGCTATTTTTGATCCCCGTATCTTCTGTTCTGTTGATGCTGATGTTGAGATCCCTCATTGTTTGATAGTTCAATTAAATGGTGTATTTTCTAATATTTATCCAAGGAATATTACTTCTTATAGTCTGCAGGTTGCTGTCTTTACTTGCTGTGGTGATTTACCTTTCTTTGCTTGGTTTTACATAGCTAAAAGTCATCATTGTTTGTCTTAGATATGGAAGTTATTCATTGAGTTTATGAAAAATTTCCCCTTTAAATCCATACATTTCTTGCATGTATGATACACTGTTCAATATAATTGTTAGTTTTTTTCTTTTTAAAGAAAACTGTCACAGTAAATTATCTGAAATAGTGTGCGATAGATTTGTTTAGAAAACAAGAAAGGCATGCATAAACCTGGTTTATTAGTTTTGTGGATATATTTTTTTATGTCTTCCATTTATATCTGTGATCTTGAAGTGGATGTGCTCGAAGTCAAGACCATGACTTGATAAGTGGGAGAAAGAAAGTTTTCATTCTTATTGGAAGGAAAGTAACTGTATAGATAATCATTACAAAACTGAGATAAATTGTTGTCTAGTTTGTTCTAATGGAAATCTGGTATGTGACAATAAGCACAAAGACTTGTATGAACATATTTCCCAAGCTTAAAAATTGTAGAAAAGACCCAAGACATTTGTTTCAATTGTGCCCCTCAGTCGCACCCATTAACCTCCTTAAGCAAAACTAATTTATTTTGCATTTTGATATCACTGAATCTTAAGCAGTGTTGTAAAAAAGCCTGTTATCAATCCGGTTAGGTAAATTCTAACTGGAATGTCTGCAGCTAACAACTGAACCTTTCTCATGTGCCAGGCTTTGTTCTGAAGTGTTTCTTAAAGCCTACATTTCCATTAGAAAGTCTTTTTATCGTATCTATTGTCTTTTCTATTATACCTTTTACATATTGCATGGTAATAATATGCCATTTGTTCCTGCATTGGTATGAGCCCCTCGACTGTAATTCTTTCAATTCGTTTGACCTGGAAAATGTTCATTTGTGTGTATGTAGAATCACATTCTAACATATCTGCACATGATAAAAGCTGTCTTTGCAATCATGAGCTTCAATGAGAAATTATGGGACCTATTATTTTAATTTTTGGACTGACATTCTGTTATAAAATATTGTTATAAAATACTATTATTATGCAATGTCTTAGTAGAACTTTGTTTTATTTGTTTTCAGGAGGGGCCATTGCCTGTTAATGATCACTTGAGTTATCAACCACTTGATGTGTATCCTGCACAGCTTCATCGGTGTTGAGTATTCACTATCAATTCAGGTGTTGTGCGTCAGGTATTAGTGTTTCGGGTTATTTGATTACTAAGTGTCCCACATGGGTTTTTTATATAAATTTGGAAATAAATAGAAAAGTTTGGATCTCTCTTCTTGTCATCTTATATTTCAGGAAATGGAGTACTTCACATAGACCTTTTTATTGAGCATCAGAGTGTTTCCAAATACAATTTTCTTTATGTAATTCCTAACTGGGATTTCAATAGGAAGTGACTTAATCTTCATCAGATGTCAGGTTAGGCTGCGAGAAGATGCTTCCTAGATCCGTATGTCCATGACAAACATGTTTACATAACTACGTGATCTATAATTCTATTGCAGATTTTGATTTTTCGTTTAATGTTGGCATTGCATGAGTATTTCATGCACTACGTTGGTGTGGTTTCCATGTCTGCAAATTCTTCAATGTGGTAACTACTTAATGGAAAAGATTTCTACGCATACAGGATCTCATGTTAGCATCTTTTGGGCATTAATAAAAGATGCATCTGTAGTGTTAATTTTTTATGAGAAACTATTAGAACTACTATATTTCTTCAGGCTGAACTTATTTTTATAATTGATTATTTTTAATTTCTTGTCTTCAGGAGAACATTGCCAGTTAATGATTGCTAACTACTTGGTTTTTGAGAAGATCAAAAGTTAAGGAAACATCCCGCCTACGAGTTCCTTTTGAATCTTGCAAGGTAGCTGTTCATCTCATTGTTGCTATTTTCTTTCGACTAATGTTTTTGGAGGTCCGGCTGTATCGGGAACTCGAGCAAATAACTCTTGTTTCAAATGCTGTTATTTGTTGTGGTTTTATCTTGGTTCGGCATCAGTACCTTGTGGATATAAGGTCTGAGCATTTGCTTTTGTCATGAAACAAACATTAATTCATTACTGACCTTATTTCAAATGTTGCTGAAGTTGGGATTATAATCATTCATATCTTGAAACCAAGTTTGTATACTTTTCATGTGGGATTTATTTACATTACTTTGGTGTCACATTGTTTGCTGATGTTTTTTGGTAAACCATTTAAAAGAGAATTGTTTTATTTTACTTGGACAAAAGTAATAAGTTTGTCGTAAATTTACAGTAAAAGAAGTTTGAAGTAGATTTTTATTTTTATTTTTATTTATTTATTATTATTTTTTCTGAACTGAAATCTTGGAGATACTTGAATGCAGATGAAAATGATTAGTTTGACACATGTTAAGTAGAAAACATACAATTGAAATTCATTCCAGAGTTTGTATTAATCTTAAAGAAAATCTGTTTTACCCAAAATAGTTGAGGAAAGGAAGGGGTTTTTTTTTTTAGAGGGCACTCCTGGAATAGATCTAGTGTAGACCGTAATTGAAGAAGATAGGAAAGAGTTGTTTTTTATGGTACGTTTGTCTAGAAGTCTTCGGTGCTTAGAAAACGAAAAGAAATTTTTTAAAACTGAATATCTATTTGAATCTTCTCCTGAAAACTATATTTTATCATATTCTTTGTAAAATATGAATTTTTTAAGTAAATAAAAAAACTGCTGGGAAAAATCATATTAAAATAAACATTAAAGACATCATTAAGAGAAACAGATAAAACAGGATAACAGATACAACACAAACACTCAGCTGTAAAACAAGGATGGGCTTCTACATAAAATAGCGATTCCCTGGTCTTTAGCTAAAACTTGCAACACTGTTTTCTTGTATCTATAACAATTTATTTTGAGCAGGTCCACTTGAATCAGAACTCAATTTTATAAACGCAATGAGCATCAAGATATGACAAACAAGCTTCCAGAAATTTTCAAATTGGTTGCTTCACACATAAAAAAGAGCCTCTGGGTTACCAAAATCATTGCAGAATACAAAAACATTATTCAGATGAATGTTCAACAAAAGTGAATAATTATCAATTCTTGACAATAAACATCAGGAGCAGAGCAAACTAATCAGGAGAACAGCAACAACAAAAACAAAACTAGATTCTAAAACCAATGGTGAACAATGATTTCATTTTAAACCATGCATTGAAACTTTACTTGCAGAGATCTTCCACTGCCTCCACGATTTGAGCTGGTTGTACCACAGTTCATTCCTCCAGGGTTCCAGCAGAGGGCGTGGGCACATCCTGGGATGACAAACATACAATGGGTGCATCAAGATAGTCCCAGAACTCCTTAATGATTGCTGTTTGTAGACTCACCTCAATACCACCCATGCGCATGCATGCATGCACTCCTCAACAATCAGCACACGATGTGTCTTCTTTATGGATTTGCCAATGGTGTAAAGATCAAATGGCTTGAGGGAACGGATGTCAATAACCTCCGGGTCATATCCTTTGTTGACCAGGGTTTTAGCAGCCTGCATCACATGGTACCTCATTCGTGAATATGTGAGGATTGTCACATGTTCGCCAGGTCGCACCATCTCTGCCTCCTCCAAACAGCAGATATACTCCTCATCAGGGATCCTCTCCTTCAGATTATATAGCAAAACATGCTCGAAGAGCACAACGGGGTTCTCACTCCGAATAGCAGCTTTCATAAGTCCCTTAGCATTATAAGTCGTCGAGCAGGCAACCATCTGCAGGCCAGGAATTGACTGGAAGTATGATTCCAGCCGCTGTGAGTGTTCAGCTCCAAGTTGACGACCAACACCCCCTGGCCCCCGAATCACAACAGGAATGGTGAATTGACCACCAGAGGTGTAGTGCAGCATACCGCAGTTGTTTGATATTTGGTTGAAAGCAAGTAGGACGAAGCCCATGTTCATGCCTTCAATCACTGGCCTCAATCCAGTCATTGTTGCTCCAATGCCCATGCCAGTGAAGGAGTTCTCCGCGATGGGAGTGTCAAGAACCCTCAGGTCTGTTGAAGAGCAGTCCAGCCTCTCCAGCACCACCTTGAGGATCCTGCGAAGAAGGATAAGAAGAAAAAGAAGTTTTGGTAACCAAAAAGATATGCAGAATGAGAGAAGGCGTTGTTCTCATGAAGCTTAGTTGACCCAGAGTTACAAAATACCCTTTTAACCATTACAACGGACCACAACCCAAAAAGTCAAAAAGTCTTACATTAAACGCTAACCCATTGGTCAGTCAGCATCCACTCTCTCAAACCCCATTGGTTTGAATCCTTAAACATTAGATACTATATTTTAATAACCCACTAACCCCTGTGATTTTACCTCCCTGCCCTCAGTACAGTGCTCCATTCCTTTCTCCATTCTCAGCATGGTCCTGTTCATCTCCAGCCATCCCGAGCATGGTTGCCGGCCGTCCCTGCAGCACCATGCCGGCATACCATCTCACCTTCAATCACCCATCACCATCAACAAGGTCTCCATATTTGGTTGCAAGACCCTTGGTCACCTTGTAGGAACCACCATAGTGACCCACATCTTCACCCATAACACATACCCGAGGATCTCGGGCCATCTCTTCATCCAACCCCTCTCGTAAAGCTTCAAGTAACAACAGCTCATGACTGAAATTTATACATAATAACAAAATGATCAAACCTTTGCAAAATCTGTAAGTATAAACAGTTAAGATCATTCTGAAAAAAAAAATGATAAATTCGACTTCTAATATTTGAGAGGTCAAGAATGTCCATTTATTAATTAACTAAACAACAACTAAATTATTATCCTGGTATGGTGAACTCTCAAAACCTGAAATTCCTTAAAGTCATAGATCCTCTGGTTCCTTCATGATGAACAGATTGCTTGTCAAACACCTAATGGAGAAGACAAAACTATGTTTCCTTCTACATGGATAAAGGGTTTCCTCAGCCAGAATGGTTGTTGTGGTGGTAGTGATGGCGGTTGTGAGCTCAAAAAAGGCCGCTCGATTAGAAAATCCATCTTCAGCATTAGATATATTTTGTTTTCTCCTATTGATTTTCTTGTCTTTGTAAAATGACCTATAGCTAGCCACACCTTCAATGGGTACAGTTGTAATACTTCGGCGTAAAAATTCATGGAATGACGTTAAAAACAACCAAGTCATATGCCAAAAGATAATCTAAAACAACACCCCTCTACTCCATTCTCCTTTATAAAGCCAAATTTCCTTGCACATTACTAAGTGAAATACAGCTCCCCAACATGTCTGTGTTCTCTGTCATGTGTCAATTAATAAAAAATCTTTTCCCTGTTATCTCTTACCACTTCATCTAAATTCTCCCAAAACTGTTCTTCAGTAAGCCCGTAGTTTTTATTTAAAATTTTGAACAAAGATGCTGACGATGTCAGTCATCTTAAAATTTCTTCATTTACTTCATTATTTCTAATCAGTTATATTATATTCCTATTTTCTAAACCTCTCAAGATAACACTAAAATCTGACCATATTTTATTCTTTCAGTTCATTAAGGCTTAGTACAATGAATATTTTAATCCCTGATCATCACAAAAAGTATCTTGCCAAAAATTCCAGTTTTTAAGTTTCCAAACAAAGGCTATTACCCAAAACAAAGAATGCATTTTTTTCATTGTTCTAAAAATTCACATCTTTTGTCAAATTAGAATTTTGAGGGACACATTCAAAATGAAAGGGAAAATGATGTAAAGAAAGTAGGAGTGGAGAAATGGGTAAAGAAAGATGATGTGAAGATGGGATAAAGTAGCATTATACACAAAAAATAAATCAGTATAAGAAAGACAATCATGAAGAACACACATACACACAAAGAGAAAAGAAAAATTAGAAAGTTTTTGCTTCTTATTATTTGAAAACATATATCACAAAGCAAATAATAAAGACATGAGTTTCACTCTGTGAACCATTAAAAAGATTTCAAAAAGTAATTATAAAAAAGATTACTAATTGCACCATTAGCTAATGCTGTGTCTTCATATCAAACTATATCCTTAACATATTAATTCATATGACTATTCATGATTAACAAGAAGGCATACAAAATTAATAACCACTTGGAGTTTGTATAATAAACTTACCCAGGTTTTGATCCTGTTAAACTTGCAGACGCATCAGGCTTCATCTGTTTAAAAAATAAATAATTAATTAAATTAAATTCAAAATAATCTTCAGATAAAGAACCACATGCCCATGAAACCAAAAACAAAAAGAATGCTTCAAGTGGAGAATGAAGCACATAAGCATGTATCTACAGAGGAAAAGATTATCATATTTTACTGTGACTGCATTGGTGATCAATTTGGAAGATCGAGGCCTTGCATTAGAACCAGAAGCAAACCCAGCTTCAGATCTGATAACCAAAATGCATCCTTTCCGCCCAAACAACAGAGGTAAAAATTAAAAAAAAAACATTAATTTTTTTTCATAGATCCAACATAAAATCACCAATCTCAACAAAATAAAAAAGGAACTAAACTTCAAGAATAAAATAAACAACAATTTCCCATCAAATTTCTCTCTAAAAAAACATCCAATGATCCAAAAATCAAATAAATTTGAACACATAAGAAAAACAAAAAACAAAAAAAACAAAACAAAAGACAGATCAAAGAAGAAGAAGAAGAAGAAGAAGAAGAGGTCAAGGACCAACCTGCAAAAGATCCGGGCAGCGGAGCTATTCTAGCCGAAGCCTATCAGAAACATTGGTGGTCTTGTAAGTAGAGGAGGAGGAGAAGAAAGGCAATGTTGCCGTGTGCATAGTAGTCGTTATAGGCAGGGGTATGCATAAGCTTTGGGGGAGCAAGTGGAGATAGGACTCGTGCATACATGAGTACTGAGACCACCTGCACACAATCATTACTCACACTCTTAGAAATGTGCCCTCACTCATAATTAAAACTCTCACCATTTGTGAAAGATTTGAATGGGGACCCGGCTGCTGATCGATCACTTGGTCATGGGTCGCCCACTTGTACTTGTTATGATCTACTTGGTCTCTATTGTTCAACTTGGTGGATTTGAGCTCGAGCTTCGCTTCAGAGTTAAATGCATAATTCAAGAATAACTTTTTCTATTTTCTTTTTATTAAGTGGATGGCTCACACATATCAACATCGTGGGCATGGTCAAAAATTGATTATCCAGCTTGTGCGCATTTATTTGGTAGACTTGGGGATTGAGATGCAAACCTGCTCTCACAATTGGAAACTTTTATGGCACTATTGCGTGCAATATGTTTGAAACCATGAGGCAATAAAATTCTCCATAAAAAACTTTCCAGTACCACTAAACTAAAGGCCTCTTAGTAATTCAAGCAAAACTTAAGAAAGCTTTTTCATTTACTTAGGTGGCGTTTGGATAAATGTAGTTGAAAATGCAGTGTATTTTTAATTACAGTGTATTTGCAAATCATTGTATTTGAAAATACATGAAAAACAAATCCAATGTTTGGTTGGAGATATGGTTAAAGGGATTTGTAAATCTGGATTTATAAATCATTTGTTTGTGATGGTTCCGGTGGAGGTGTGATGTGCTAAAGTCACTCAAAAACTTACTTAAGGTTTGAACACACACACACACACAATCAAACAAGAGTAAGGAGATAAGCAAATTGGTAACCCAGTTCGGCACAACCTTGCTTACATCTGGGGTCAGGCCCAGAGAAACAATCCACTAAAAGAGGTATAAGAACAAGAAGTACAACACTCTCTCACTCTCTCAATACAAAGAATATCCTCTCTAGATTACCCGATGGCCACTCATTCAACTCTCACCGAAGAGTCTCTCACGGGTTGTCTCATTCTAAATCTTCAAGCAGAATCTTTTATATAGACACACCGACGTCCAATAAAGTTACCTCTTTTAGAATTCTCCGTGGCTTCCTAACTTGGACACCTTCCAAAGTTAGATGTAGCAACACCCAGTTGCAACATACCCCACCTTACTGAACATGACTGAGTTCTAGCCAGAAGCACCCGAATCTGCGACCTTCAACCTTCTCGGTTCCTTCAACCCGCCTCGTAGCAGTTGACTCGACCCGAGCTCCTCCTACCTACAGCTGCTTTCTTCCTCATGTCACTTCAGTAGGTCTCCCTCTCTCGAGAGACGTGCCCACCAAGGCACACGCAACCATCTCACCAAATATAGCCACTGAAGATCTCCTGATCTTCTTTCCAAACTTTGCCCAAGTTTGGTCTTCCCAAATGATTTTTGTTTGACTCATGAAAATATTGTTACTAAACTTAATCTCATCTTCATTCAAGTTTAGCCTTCAATATCTTCAAGCATGATCTTCAATCATCCATGCTTGGATCTTCAAATCTCTAATCATATCTCTTGTAATCTTCAATCAATCTCCACACATGATAAGTCTCCTAGAATAGCTCCGCCCATAGATAGCTCTTGGATCTTCCTTTAATTTGTGTTGCTAAATATGGTCTTGATAATCTCCATGGTCTCTTCTTACCTTAGTTTGTGTCTTTAGATACCTTCACACCAAACTAAACATATTCTTGCCTTCTTTAATTTGTGTCTTCAAATAGCTCTTACGAAACAAAGTTCCACATAATCTTCATGATCTTCTTGTTAGGATACTCCTCTTCCATTTTAAAATATATCTTTCTAAAAAAGAGCTCTATCAAAGATATGATTTATCATCCTGGATCTTACCAAGGATAGATAAACATACTTTAAATAAAACTTGTCTTTCTTGAAGAGATCCTTTAGTCTTGATTCACTTTACAAAAATAATGATTGTATTGAGAGGAATATCTACTAACCACAATCTTCATCCTTGATCTTCTTCACATGTCATGACATCATCATTTTGCCACATCATCATCCTAGTCTTCACTTTCTTTGGTGAGTCATCATAGCCACGTCACCTTCCTATTGCGATGTCATTACTGGGCTTATCATATAATGTCAATTCATGTCATCAGACTTAACAATTTGGTTTGAAGCGTTTAAATTATATTAATACCCATGGTGAGGTTACCCTTATCGAGGGTGTTCGTTACATTTTATTAAATAAATAATTACTTATATATAATTAAATATTATTTAGTGACCCAAAATATTTATTTTATTATTAAACACTATATAAATGTGAAGATTATTTTTTAACTTGATTCATGTTAAAAGTTATTTATAAATTTAAATACATTGTAATCTTATGATCTTTTATAACAAATTATATAACCACTCTTTATCTTTAAATTTTTAATATATTATCAATGCATATTAATAAGCATAAAGTTTTAACCGATCCGGAATCATTAAGCTAAAACAATATTTCAAAAATAAGACAATGCCCTTCCACACCTTTGCAAATGAGACCTTCATATCAATAAGATTTATCCTACAAAATGAGCAAATCAAATTAAAAATTTTACATGAATGAAGAGGGTAAAACAATGAAGGAGTTCTCGTCAGCATCCATTTAGGGATATTAACAGGGCGAGGATTCACTTGGGATACATACCCCGGCCCCGACTGCGAATTCATAAGCCCATCCCTAACCCCGTCCCGAAACATGAATACGGGGATTTGTTTTTCCATTTTTGTCCTTACGGGTGATTTTTCAGATTCTGGGATTCCCTATCCCCGATTAATAAATTAAATTATTATTATTATTATTATTATTATTATTATTATTATTATTATTATCATTATATTAAAACAACCATTTGCCAAGATAATAAGAGTTATGGGCATCAAGGTTTAGATATATTCAATAATTTTTTTGATTTATTATATTTTACTAAGTTGTTTGCTTTTTAGAATGTATTTATTGGCATGAAAATTGTAATATACTAAAAAGAGTGATACCATGGAAAGCCTAATAAAGGGTATCCCCTTTAAATCATTTGGATCCAAAGAAAAAGAGGATTAGGCACACAAACTTTACAATCCATTTTAATAGAGTGGCATGCTATTTGTTTATACTCATTTGTTTGTGAAAGGTTCAATGGCAACTTTGATGGGACTAAATAGTTGTTCATGTACCTTTCTATTTGGAAACCCAAGTGGAGGCTCATTTTCTTATGATTGCTTATATGAATCTCCTATCTTAAACTATTGGATAGGGCTTTATCAAAGAAAAGAACCCCGTAGGGTAGAAGGGGGGCTTCCATAAAGTCTGACAGATGGAAAAAAAAACCAATTTATTGGTTATAATTAGGCTATACTTAGAGTAAAGGATATCTTATTCGGAATATAAATAATCAATCATTATGTTCTTTATTTTTAGAAATATGTCTAGTGGCAGACATAATAATAATAATGAAATAAATAGGAGTGCAATTCCCAAAGTTCACTTAGTGAAATTATTGGTTGAGTCCTATGTTCATGTATATCATGTACAAAATGGATGGACAAAAGAAGTATATAATAGAAAAGGATGTCAATTATATACAAGTGGAATCTCCTTACACTCAACTACCTTTGTCACAACCTCAAAGCTCAAATACCCAAAGGCATGGCAAGATGAGAGATCAAGATAAATGAAAAAGAAAGGGAACAAAATTGAATAAATCCACAGGAAGTATTCAATGAAAAATACCTTCCTATACAAGAATATGTGACTGATTGATATATGGTCAATACTATAACCATGAATTCTGAGGCCAATAGAGGAAAAATAGACTATAGGATAATGCATCATAACATTTATTATAATTTGTGATTATTTTACATATGTATGCAAAGATGTTGTTAGGAAATATCTCAAAATTGCATAAAACAATTAGAAGCTTGGGGAAGAAAAACAAAATTGTGATATCAACTAATTGATTTGATGAACGCCTTAATATATGTAAAAAGGTCTAGAAAAAATACCTATAGATGTTCCAAACTCTTTTTTTAATGTGCTAAAGTTGTCCTTCGGATTATCGTAGTTCTTTTAGTGCTGAACAAAGGTCAAACGCTCTAGATCACACGCCGGAATTCAGAAAAAATCTCCTCTTATTCTCCAAACAACGGCTAAGGTTAGAGAGGGAGAGAGATTGGGGATTTATCTATCCAAAGAATTAATTAATGCCATCTAGGGTTATATAGGAGTCATATTTATAAAAACTTCATAAAACATAATAAACATTATCCTCTTATGAAGTCTTGTTAAAAATATAAAATTTCATGAACATGATAAACATTATCCTATGAAGTCACATTAGAAATATTAGTCCTAAAGCAACTAAAACTACTTTTGTCTTCAAGTCCTTATAATTTTGATTAATTATTCAACTTCATCAAACTTTAATCAAAATTTAAATTAAAACAAAAACCCTAGACAATTTACAATTTCACTTATTTTATAAAGTAAAATTGTAAATTATCAATTTTATCCTCACAAGACTGATTCTTAATTCTTTTAAGCATAACTTTCTAGGTTCATTTCGATTGGCAATGGGAGGATACTAAAAGACGTGGCCGACACCTAGCCAGCCATGTGGCCCCCACGTTATAGCCCAATTGAACACAAATGAGTAGATTATTATGAACCTTTCTGATTTTGATTATCATATTGATCATGTCTCCGAGATTTGCTTTGTAGAAGAATATAATTTTATAAAATACGAAGTTTGCGTCTCGAGCAAATGAGCAATGGCCTAGAAATTCCTCTAAACTTATGCCATGGCCGGGCTAGGTTCAGAGTAATGGTGACTCTGGCTCCCCGATGACGATCCAATCAGGGTTCTACACCTCCTCCTGAATTGGACGAAGAAGATCAACAGGTCTTCCATGCCACCTCACAAGGCTAGCTGCGAAGACCGCCTACTGCAGTCGGATGTCACCATCCAACAAATAAAACACTTCCATGCCTCATCATAGAGTCCATATCCAGGACAACATTCAAACATAAAAAATAAAATACCATTTCCACAAATAGCAATGCTAGGAGCATGTTTGAATAACCAAAGCCTCATAGATCAACATACGGTCCAAATATAGGATAAGAATCCGCATTTCAGAAAAGAAGACTTTTTTCAGATTAAAAAATGCCAACAGTACAATTTTATGAATACAGGTTTCATAAACCATTTTCCAATAGAAATAGTATCAACAGAAAACATTGAACATACTTTTGGAATATCTTTAAAAAGAAAAGAATGAAACTTATTAGAACAAACCTTGGCATTTGGCCTAATTAAAACTCACACAATACTCATGATTTCTCTAGCTTTATCTCTCAAATAATTCATTAAACATCACCAAAATGTAAGAACAATTTCAAGAAAAATTCAGCAAAATACTCAAGTCTTCCATGAAAAGTATACAAATATTATCTTACTAACACTCCTCTCAATCTTGACTTTACTTTCATATCCTCTCAAAACTTGTTAAAGACACATTCATCAAAAATCATCAATAATGCACCATTAATTACCAACCTCAATTGCTAAAACATAAGTTCAACCCATCAATGAACAAATGATTGCCAAATAATCAAATATACATATACCAAAGCCACACTGAACAAGAAATATAATTCTGCCATCACATATGCCTTTGCGTGTCTGGACATCACCAACTATTGCATTCGGAATTTTGATATGCCTATAAGGCTTACACATCCACCATTATTTTTCTAAATAATTTCCATTGTATTAAAATAGGCACATCAAACTGATGACCCCCAAATCAACAATAATTATAGTCATCAACATACATCCTTTAGATATATTTATAGAATCAAACTACATACAAACTCCGTATACTTTGTTGACAATATCATACCTTAACAACTTTAGAAATCTTACAACACTAGAGTAATTAAATCATTCTTAGTCCACACATATCACCAAGTGAATTTTAACCTCAATCTCATAAGGACTACCCAAAAATATGCATCAATTCAACCCATTATCCCTCCTCATTAACTTCACAATTCAAAGCCATATATCGATTTACTAATATAATGATACAACCCAATTAAAAACATGTATGATCAATTACATAAATATTGATTAAACTTATCCCAATAATTATAATATTCAACCATTTTTCAATCATCTATAAAAGGTATATATTTCATGAGTTTAAATTCAATCATTACAAATCAAGTCACAACAAGTTGTCCAATGACCTAAGACGACATACCCAAAGCCATTCTCTTCGATTTAAAGTATGGTAAAGCCATGAAAATAATTTCATCAAACTAATAAAACATTCAAATATTCAATTAGAATTCTGAATTCCACTTAACCCACTCACAAACTTAGGCGAGAAATGACCTCGAGAAAGTTACTCCTTCTCTAGCTCCTCACCTCGAGCCGAGCTTTTTTCACTTAACCAAACGTGACCACACACACACACACACACACACACACCCAAAACTAAGCAATCAAGTAAGAAAAAATAACAAAAGAGGAACAAGAAGAACAACGAGTAGAACCCTAGGTCTATAAGCAAAGAAATTCTACAAAAGGCTTAGGGTTGGCTCAAAGATGGGTTTCGGAGTTCCCAAAGAGTTCCTAAGGGTTCTTGGCTTCAACCCAAACCAAGAAAGTAAAGAAACAAGCAAGTTTTTCTTGTGCTATAGTAAGACTACAATAACCCAAGAACAAGGAAGAAGAAGGTTCATGGATTCAACGAATCTTGGAGGAAACAAAGAAATACATACTCTCCAGCAACTCCTAACATTCAACATACAAGAATAGAGGCCAAAATCAGAATCTCAAGCTCATCAATTACAACATTAGGTTTAACATCTCAAGATAGCAAACATCAAAAAGGCAGCAAGGAGAATGGGAGAATCTAGGTTCCCTTAATGATCCTATCCTCTCAAAAACAAGTTTAGGGCAACTATAATCAAAGGCTTGGTTCTAGCATCCAAGTTGCAACTTTAAGAAGAAAACAAAGTGATAAACAAGGCAATGGGGAGTACTCATCTTGCTAGCTTCAACGGAGAAGAAATGGTGGAGGATGGAGCGTCAATTTTGTCCAATCCAAGGGAGAAGACGAGTGAAGATGTAGATCAATCAAGGAAAGAAGCTAAGGGGATGAGAAGGAAGTAAGGGAGCTGAAGAATAAGGGTTTAGAGGTGAAAATGGACAAGAATACCCTTATAACAACAAGAAATAAATTAGTACAGGAAGGCTTCGCACAGGCTGTGTAGAGCTCAGTCTTGAAGAAAAGGCTTACGGGGGAGAATGGCACAAGCTATGCCATTTCTTACAGGCTGTGCAGATTTCAGTCTTGACGTAAACATGTGGGCTAGCAATGGTACAGGCTATGCCATTTCACACAGGCTGTGTGGATTCACACAAGTTGTGCCATTTCACACAGGCTATACGAATTTCAACCCAACAAAAGGATTTAAGGCTGAGGATGGCACAGGCTATGCCGAAACCTAAAAACAAAAACTTCTCTATAACCACGAACTCCCTAAAAAGTGCCTATGTATTTATTTTCTTATACATTATTTTATGCACTTAGCACATGATTTTATAGAACTGATGCCCGTTTCATACTTAATCTTGTATTATTTGCTTTGTAGGGTATGAAGATGCGACGGGGAACTCGAAGACACGATTTGGGTGAAAAAAGCAAATTTGGAGGCGCAATACTATAATGTTTACTGTACCACCCACAAAAAAATCTTCACGGCCTGCAAGGAAACCACAAGAAAAACCCTCAAGCCAAATCAAATTGACCCCCTTACGGCCTGCAAAGCACCCGTAAAGCACGGGATGGTCACCAAAACTGACCAAATTGAGCTCCTTGCGGGCTCCTTGCTGCCTGCATTGCCTGGAGGGGTATAAAAGGGAAAAGTTAGGGCTAGAAAGAGGACTTTTTGGCCAATGAAAAGGAGAAAGTTCAAAACAATAGCGCGGTTTAGAGGTGATTTTGTGGGTTCATAGGGCTCAAAGGCTTGCAACATTGAACTGAGAAGCATCATTTGAAAGATCCTTCACCGAAACCACGCTGACGACCTTCGGAGGCTTGAACATTGTCAAGGATAGATCGAAGGCTCAAGAGAAAGATCCTTCATCCTCATCATCATCACTCAACAATGTAGTTTCATTATGGTTTATTTATGTTGTGTTATGCACAATTGTTGTGATTTGAACTTAATGGCACACTAAACCTCCAAGGTCACTAGATGTAGGTGAACCTTGGGATGAAAGCATGTATCTTGGATGATTTATTTTGATTTAATGCATTTGGTTGGTTTTTGATTTAATCTATCTTGCCTTGATTTCTTGAATTACATATGGAAACCTTTGTAATTCTTGTATGAGTTGTACTTGTAGATGCTGGATGCTCACTTGTACTAGATCTTGGATAGATTAGAAGGGGTTCCATTGTACCTATACACCAAGGGATTCAGGTGTTGGTAGCCCTCTGACATTTAGGTGTAAACCTAGAGTTAGGTTCATACCTAGTTAGAGACTTCCTTTGAGTGTAGTCCAATCGTAGGAGGACTTGATCCGGAAGGGATTTCCGATCAACACTCATATGGGATTAGAGATTAATCACCAAGGGATTTGGGGTTAATCTAATTAAGAAGTCTCTCAGTCCAAACCACGATAGCAACTTTTATTATCATCCTAGTGACATGATCCCTAATCCCATACAATGATCTTATTCACCTTAAAATTGCATTAAGAGTTTAGTGAATCTCACTATTAGGTTTAACCTTAATTCACATGGTTTGACACCATACACCCTTTTTCTAAGATTGTACTAACCCCCTATCTACTATGAAAGATCTATACATGACCAATTTCTCAATCCCAATCATGCAAATCAAATTTGTACTTGAGAACTTTTGCTAGAACAAATACAATGTATTATAGCACACATAGATTATTAACAAGAAACACCAAAATAATTAATGTAAATAAAAGAGAAATCCAACTACAAAATTATCTCAAGGTTTACCAATCTAAGGTATAAAAGAAAGATTTAGCTCCTCACGCTACGGAGGTTCACATTATAATCCAAAAGATTAAACTTGAATTAAAACATAGGACAAAATCTCCCGAAATGCTTCTCTTCTCAACGATGGATGGAACCCCAAAGTCAATGGAGGTAGATCTTATCTTAATTCCATACTATCGTGCTGACGTCACCACCTTGGATCACTCCTTGATCATCTCCTTTCCATCTCAATTGAAAAGCCTAGCCTCCTTCTAAGCCTCTCCCAAAAAACTTCACTATAATCTAACTTCAGGGCTTTATTGTACGGGAATCATGATAGTGCACTCTGTGCTTATCATGCGCTTAACGTGTGCTCTTTGTCCTGGGCACTCAAGACTTAAATCTTCATAAAAATGCATTCTCTATAAATAAACACGCCTGTGCTCAGGATGCGCTCAGCTTCATCACAACCTTATTTAGATTTTGGGTTAAGCTTCTTCACAAAATTTATTCTACACACCCCAAGCATGGGCATGTTTTGGCCATGCTCTTCTTTGGAATTTGTAAAATCTTGTTTGTTTTGCCTCAATTTGCTCTCACTTTTATTCCTTTTGTCCCAAATACCTGAAGTCTTGCTTGTGAATAAGAGAACAAATCAAATACCAAAAATAGCTTAATTTTTACTAAAATACAAGCTAAATGCATCGATTTATGATATGAAAATGTTGTATAATTATGTACTAATCAATAGCAAAATCTCTATCCACTCAATCATATGAGTTAGAGAGATCCTCAATATTTTTGCAATACACATCAAAGTTAGGTGTAAAGAACAAGATGGTAAGGTTTTCAAAACTTCCACAAACTTGAAGCATAGAAGAATTCCCATAAAAATATATTATTTTCAAATGTATCTCTCAAATCCACAAACAAACACAATAAAGATTACCTACTTCTAACAAATTATCCATAATTCATACTAAACATGCTTAAAATCAAACTAAATCGCCAAAAACCACAATATAGGTCTGGAACAAATCCAAAGCCATAAACAATTCAAAAATCTAAATGGAAAAGATGATAAAAAGAAAATAACATGAATCAAGAACCAAACATTTGAATACTCATAAAGGCATTAGGCTTCAAGGTCTTTTGTAGAATAAAGATAACAAACCCAAATTAGAGATTATGAGAAGGGCTTCAAAACTAGGTCTAGTGAAACATTACAAATGAAGAGATAGGGAGAAATCTTAATAAAAACAAGGGGCTTCTTTGTCTCTTTAGAAAGTGGAATAATGGATGTTTGAAGAAGAAAAGCAGAAGAATATGGTAAGTGGTGACCAAAAATCATTATGCATTTTTATTTTGGACACTCTCACAAAAAAACAAAATCTCTATGGGATCTGTTATATAGGATTTTTTTAACCCTAAACATGACTAACAAACACCTCATAATAATTTTTTCCTGGAAAAAATAATTAAATTTCATAGGATTCTCTTGAGTTATACGGAATTTTCGGTAGTGAAATATGTCCTAAAATTTGATGTTGATGAGAGACAAGAGAAGTCTAAATTACTAGTTAGGCTAGAGAAGACACATCACTAGATGGTAGTTCTATTTTTGATAAGGGTGCAACTTTGACAAGCTCAACATAGTGGGAAACACCTGATGTGCATAATGGTTAATTTCAGAGACAAAAATTTGGAAATTATCATCTTGAATATAAAGAGCTTTATTCAAGATAAAATCTAGGTGTAGTGGCTAAGGATAAATCTCTCCAAGACATGAGCAAAGCTAGGTGCCATCTAAGAATAAAGGAGATTGAAGATCAAGCTGGGATTTATAAAATAGCAAGCTAGGTGTACAACCCTTGTGTGGAGGATAAGGAATTTTCTTTTCCCTTAATCTTTATTCTTGATTGTCTAATGTTTAGATTGAGTTCTATGGTTTGTATATTGAACATAAGAGAGTAAAAACTTTTATTCTTGGACATGAAGTAACCCAATGATGAATTAGATGATGCAGTCTTGATTTATCTTCTCTTATTAATGTTTAATTACTTTTTCTTTAGTTTTTGTAGTGTTTTTTTCTTATGAATGTGTTAGACCTCTCCTTTAAATGATCTTAGATATCAATTGAAGAACCAAGGTAAGCTTTGATGTTGGAAAGCTAATAACTGAACCTAAGATTTCAAAAATGATTAGACCTAACCTTAAAGAAATTATTATGGAACCTTCAATTTTTCATTGTGGTGAATCTAAATCCTAGAAGTATTTGAATTTGAATATTTACCCTAAGCCATTAATCAGCCTAAGTTCTTGTTAATCATAGTCCTTGTAATTCATTTGGTTTAATTTCTTTATTAACTTATATCTATTTACATAATTATTAATTGCAAGTAATCGGTACTCATCAACATAGCCCTCGTGGGAACGATATCTTAAATACTACTTGATCTAACCTACACTTGTGGTAAACCGTATCAATAGGGGTGCCCCTCTAACTCCTCATTCTGTTCTCTTTCCACCTCTTAAATGGTGGAAAAATATAGTACTATTCAACCACACTGCCTCTCACGAGATTGGACTGTGGAGACGACTACAACAATAGCCGAATCTTTAGCTTCTAATTGAAAACATTATTTTAGTATCATATACAATATTATTGGCAAGTACACAAGTTCAAACCCTTATTTACACACTACTAATATTAATACATAGAACTCTAAAGAATCTCTTTTATGAGCATAGTTGTAAAATAAGTCATTTATAAAACAAAGCGTAAATCATCATAACTCAGTTATAATAGCATAAGAAAACTAATTGGAAATATGATAGAATAATAAATAATTAGATCATTATAAAATAAACAGTAAAATCATTTTAAAACAAATTTTAAAAACTATCCACTCATACAATTTTAACAAATATTTATAGAAACTTGTGTGTAGCAATCCTCTGCAAGTTCCTTTCCCTTTATTAAGGTTTTGCCACCTATAAAAATTCCAACTTAATATGAATTTAACCTAAGAAGGTGATATGAAAATTTAAGTTCTAATGCAATGCATAAGAAGTCTTATATTCACACATGAGTGAATACTAAAATTTTGGTCATCAGCATCTCCATCACCTTCCCCTTTAATTCTTTTAAGCATTTCGTGATACACTTGCCATTTAATTTCCTAAATCATACAATCCACGTTATATCTTTGATTCTTAACCACATCACATCAAACACTTGGTTCTAAATCCTTTCCTCAAGATCGTACTTTGAAAATTTAGAAGCATAAAATATAGCACAACTAGCTTTATGACTAATTCTAAGAGGCAATACATTAGGCATCTTTCAAGAAATATCCAAACACCCAAATTAGCATACAAATTCAAACCAATAAATTTTAACAATTTCTAGCAATTTCAAACATGAAATCCAACCATTGTAAAGTTTCACACAATGTCAAGGAAAACTCACTTCTAACATACATCACTCAACAATATTTTAAAGTTCCATGTCAAGGAAAACTCACTTCTAGAAAAAATAAAGCATCAAGCATTAAGGCAAAAAAAAAGCCTCAAAAGCAACTCAAAAGCTCTTCTTTGCCCATTCCATCAAATTTTATCCATGCCGAACACTTTCTCACTTCCTCCTTACCAATTTAATTTCACCCTTCAAACCAAAATAAATTAATACAAACACATTATACAAGCATTAAATCAACACCACAATAGCTTCCAAAACTTCAGTCTACTAACTTTAGTCGAATAACAATTTGGACGAGAATTTCAAGGAAGCTATAAAACTAATAATATTCAAGAAAATAAGGATATGAAGATAAAATCCAATTCATCAATTCCTAGAATTATTAAATTTTACTTCAAAACTATAATCCTTGAGAGCTTTCTAAATTTTTAAATAGGGTTATCAAAGCTATAAATAATTATCTACAATAACTATCTATGGCAGTCAACAAGAATGAACCTTTTTCTTATGATGCATGCATTCTAGAATAAGAATTAATACTAGGGGTTGGCTTATTTTACATCTATTTAGTGTTGCAAAACCAAAGGTTGAAAAGATTATTGTTGGATGTTTCATCGTGATGGCCTTAGGTATTTCTAATTCGGGGTGCCCCATGCAAAGAAATGAAAGAATTGATCTCGAAACACTCCTTCAAAAGAAGATATTAAAAAGTTTCATAGAGAATATCACCTTCATGATGATATAGGTAGCGATGATGGCACTGATGAGGAGGGAGATGAAGAAGAAAAAGAAAAGAAAGAGAAATAAATAAGCTAGTATTCTAATTAATTATTTTCAAATTTAGGAGTAAAGAGGACTATAGAACATTAGTGTTATCTTCAAACATCATGACATTCCTGATTCTATGTAGAGGTTGGACCAAAAATGCAAGATAGGGCGGTTGAGGTGAGCCCCCTTAGGGCCTTGCGGTCTAGTTTGACACTATTTATAATTTGATCATCATGACAAAGTCATTACTCCTAAACTAACAAAAAACTGAGGCCCAATTTAATAATAATAATAATAATAAATGTGAATGCTAGTTATTTCACTATATGAAGCCAAGTTATAGTATGTGCATGTGAAACATGAAAATATTGAAACTTACTAAATAACTAAGGGTTGGCACCATAAATGATAGTTCTCATGTTATAAAGGAATCCCACAAAAGTTCAATTGCTAAATAGCCAGTGTTGACACCACAAATATTAGCTTTAGCATTATAGGGCTATTGAACAAATTTAAAACCTAAATGAAAAGGAAAGAATGTTGATCTTGAGTCATGGTTATCAATACTAGAAGTGGCAATAAGATCTTAAAGTTTGAGGCAGTGCTTGTTTGATATCATCCTTCAGATGAGTTATAGACTTGTTTTTCTCTTTTTGAACACAAGAAATGTTGTGCCATGTGTAGATACCCTAGAAGTGCTACAAGTTTGTACTTTCATTTTACATTAATATTGATCAAGTTTGTTTTACTCGAGGACATGTAAAGACTTTAAGTTTGGGGTAGTTGACGAGTGTCATTTATATAATGTTTTTGAGTGTTTATTTGTTATGTTTTAATCTAGTTAAAGCCCATTTTGTGCTAATTTTGCCCAAATTACACAATTTTATGGATCAAATGCTTTAAAGATACATTTTAATCTTTCAAGGAAAATATAAATAAAAGCTCCAAAGAATGGAAGAAAATGATGATAAACGAGTCTTAAAAGCTACTGGGCCTGAATATTTGCACAACTTTAGCAAAATGTGCATAATTCCCATAATTTTGGGCCTTATACAAATATCTCAAGCTTTTTAGAAAGGTCTCTTTAAGCCCTACAAGTTTTCTATTCACTCTTCTCCAATATTCATATAGGATCAAAGTCAAAATCTATGGAAAATTAGAGCTTTATTATTTATTCAGAGGGCGGAAACCTAAGCCAAAGCTTATTAGTTAGTTATGACAGCTATAATTAGCTATAATATGTGATTAAGAGCAAACTTGGCCCAATTAACTAAGTTATTATTGGAGACAAATTAAAATCTAGAGCTCCTAGAAATATTAAAGAGTTATATAAAAGGAGAAAACTCAAGATTTGAGAGCTTTTTGAAGTTTTTGGGAACCACCATTAGGGTGTGTAGATCAAGGAGGAGAAGAAGACCACCATCGGAAGGAAGCTTGATGATCATCATCATTTGTATTGAGTTTGTTTTTTCTTAATTTTCATTCATTTTGATGATGTGTTCCATGGATCTATATTTCGATTTGATGTTTTTTCTACCATTCATAGAGTAAAACTATTAGTTAGGGTTTGAACTATTGTGCTTGAATTTTAATGCAATCTTACTGTGATTTTTCATGAGTTTTTGTTTTGATCTCAATTATTGAATGGTTAATTATGTGATGATTAATCTCTTCTCTTATTTCTTTGAATTTATTGTTAATTTCATGGATGAGAATGATAATGACCCTTAATTCTATGCTGGAATATGTCCTATTTGGCCTTCAAGAGTAGGTTGCCCAAATTAAAGAATGAAATTCTTCTATCAGGTTTAGGAATATTTAGGATGCTTGGAGAAAAGATACTAGAGTTTCAATAGAAGGTATCGATTATGAAATATATGATCGAATAGAGCAGTACTGTGGCAAAATAAATAAAGCTAAAGTTGAAAAGTAAATGACACAAAGATATTACGTGGAACCCCCCTAAATAATTAGGGTAAAAATCACAGGCAAGGATAGAATAATTTACTAAGTGAAAAAATTTCAAGAGTTACAAACTCTCTCTAATAATAAGGAGAAAACTACTATTCTCTCTTATACTAGGAGAAATACTCTCTTAAAAAATATTTTGCTCACTCTACATCTTTCTCTAATTTCCTCACTCTCACTTTAACTCTCTCTTGAGTTGTTTGAATGAGAGCTTCAATGCACTTATTTATAGTAGAAGAAAAGCTTGCTTTTCACCAACCCCAACCTTTCTTTATTCTTTAATATATAGGCGCCATTTGATTAAGCCATTTCTTTAAGAAAATGGTTTGGTGAGCCATTGCTTAAGCACATGGGTTAATAAATTAATGGCTTTTGACTAACAACTCTCCCACTTGAAGATTTAATTGAAAGGCAATCAGATCTTCACACCATTCTTTCTACCTTGCCATTCGATGTTGCTTATGTCTCTGTTAGACCACAAGAGGATCGACACCATATGAATCTGTTAACATTTATTGCTTTTGTCATAAAGTCTGATAGGTTGTCCTTGGTATGAATCTTTTGCATGCCTACTATACCTTCTTTCACTTTTTCATGATTGAAATGGTACTGAACTTTGATATGTTTTGTCTTTGAATGAATTTCTCGATTCCTTGCAAGATACAATGCACTCTGGTTATCACAATATAGAGTAATATTCTCTTATTTGTGCCTGAGTTCTTCCAACACCATCTTCAACCACACTACCTCTTTGCTAGCTTGTGTAGCTACCAAATAGTCTACTTCTATCATTGAGGTAGCCACAACTGACTTTAGTTTTAAAACCCAGCTCACAACTCCTCTTGCTATGTGAACACATATCCAGTAGTGGATTTGCTTTTATCAAGATCACGTGCATAATCAGCATCAACACATCCACTAACAATAAAGTCTTGATTTTC